>NC_136262.1:50971571-51034071 GCF_964187855.1 Myxine glutinosa | reverse complement strand
CATGGATACCCGCCCTCAGACTCGCCGTGCACTCAGTACCGCTACTGTCGCCCAGCAACCAACCTGCCTCCTTTACAAAGTCCCTCCCACCGGCACACCCCTCCCCTCCACCTCAGCCATCCTCTTCAGCCTATTACCTCTTCTTAATGTACCATGCAATCACTCCTCATCATGACAGGCTCTACCACGACCCCCGCTGTGCGCACTCTCGTGAACAGTTTGTCTGTTACGTCATCCCCGACACACCTGCATTATAGTTGTTCTCGTTTTTCTTTGTGGAAGGTGATCAGCACATGTGCTGATGTAAAAAGTCAATGGCTGACATTTCTAAGCAGCGTGCATGATTTTCGACCTTTTCGTTAAGAATTTCAAAAGACCATGTTAACGACTCATCTTTTTACAATCTTCACTCTTTAACTGAACAATCTGTTTAATTGTACTAATTGCTGCTTCACTGTGTTTCTCATCGTCCATCGTGCTTGTGTCACCTTTCCAATGATGATACGAATGTATCATACCGTAGTGGTTTTCATCAAATGTGAACAGGATGCAACACGGGCTTGATGGACCTTGTGTCCTTTTCATGATCTTTTATTATTGTCATTGTCTACTATAGTTTTATATACCTTATGTGCTGACATGTTCTACACGAGTCATGTTTATATTTATTAATTTACTCCTTCCACCTTTAGATGCACGCGCGGTGTCCTGTCCTCTTGTCACCATGGCAACGTGACCGTCTGAAGCATCAAAGTGTGGCTTCAAGTGTGGTTAAGCTTCACGTGCGCTGGAGCATGAAATGAATGGTTGCTTTTTGCACGTAATTATCGAAAATAGAACAACAGTTTATTTTTAGCATGTAATTTATAGCGTGCGTCACAGCGTAGGGGGGGGGGGGGGCGTGTATTTTCATAGGAAAATGAATTATCACAGGAGGTAGAGCTCTCGGGATTTGTTCATTATCTTTACAGTTCTCGGGATCCCCATCCCCCCCCCCCCATCCCGCCCTCCCCCGCACCCCCCATTGTGAAGGAAAAGCATCTCTATGGTAACATGATGACATCGACATATTGCAGCAACATGTGCAGCATTTACAAGTACAGAGTGGAGTACTCCCCATCCCCCTTTACGACCCCATTAATACAGAATATAACCACAAACAAGACCCTGCCCCCCCCACCCCCTGAATAATACATGATAAACCCCCTTCCTCCACCCCTCTTTCCCCTCCCCCCCCCAGTGAAAATGAAAAAGCGTCTCCATGGTAACATGATGGCATCGACGTGATGCAGCAACATGCGCCGCAGTTACAGGTATACAGAGTGGGGTACCCCTTCCCTCCCCCACCCCCCCGGCTCCCTTTCCATCCCATGAATCTGGAATCTCCACCCCCTCCCCTCTCCCCCCCACCCTTATCCCCACTCAACCCCTTTGAATACATGATAGACCCGAAGCCTTCCCCATAAGAATGAAAAGACGTCCCAAAGGGAACACAATTGAAAGGTCTCAATGGTTACGGGACTGTGTCACCAAGATAATGGGGGCAGCATTCACCCACCCAGGCAATTCCCAAAGGGCATATTTGACTGGCACAGACTCACCTTTGTCCCACTATTAGCGCGAACATCGCTTCGTCCAACACATCACTCCACGCTTCTGAAGGCCGACATTATTTTAACCAGACTCTCATGTCACGGTTAGAGCTTCCGCAGTGAGTCTGGGAGGTTTGCGGATGAAGGTGAAACCCCGGACCGAGTCTTGCCACAGATTTTAAAAATGGTACGCGCTGCTTCCTTGCTTGATGCTCAGCATAAAAAAAAAAAAAGAAGAGTATGGAAAAACAACCATAGGTTGGCAACCATTGCGCAAGCTTGATGAGCGTATTACGACCTCCTCCTGAGCTGATGTTCCTTGCAAGGGAATCTCATTATGATATAATAATACTATTACTATATGATTTTACCTGGTGTTGGTCTAATGGTTAGGGTGGTGGGCTTGGGATCCTAAGGTGCTGAGTTTGAATCCTGTTGAATTAATGCCAGGTGGGTTTGACTCAGCCTGCCCATCCATCCGAGGTTGGCAAAATGAGTATCCACATAACTGTTATCAGCGGCAGATGCAACCCACAGAAAAATGATGCAACCAACAGCAGGGTGGCGGCACACAAACCACCCACTATATGATTATAATGGTGATTATTATTGAAAACAATTATAATTATTGTCATTATGAATCATTATTTCTAACTTGTCCTTATGTAATACTAAAATGAATGAAATAGTGGTTTATTACCTCCACCACCGAAGGTGGATGGATGGAGGTTGTGTTTTCACCTTTGTCTGTGAGCACGATATCTCCAAAAGTTGTGGACGAATTCAGACGAAATTTGGTGGAGACAAGTAGGAAAGAATTCGATTTTGGTGAAGATCTGGATTCGGATCAGATAAATTTTTAGTGATTTTTCACCAATGAGCGATCGGGCAAAAAACTGTATATATCACGATATCTCAAAAAGTTATGGACGGATTATAACAAAACTTGGGGGATGGGTTGGTAAGTCGACAAGAACAAGCCGATTCGATTTTGGTTCAGGTCCGAATCCAGATCCGGCCCACCTGTGGGATGCAACACCTAAACTGTTCAGTCTGGTGGAGGTTATATGTATGTGTAACTACTCCGAGACCCTTGGGCAATCGACACCAAAGTTTCAGAGTTATACCCAGGGGGTTAATACTTTGGTTTTCCGTGAAATATATATATATTTTTTTTTTTTTGAAAATTAGAAAATTTTTATATTTGATTTTTTTTCGTTTCTCCTTTCTCATAAGTGTTATTATTTGGCGTATTTCTGCATTGTCAGACCAATGGTGCCAAGGACACTCCTGCCCGGATGGACAGGTGTACCAGAGAGTATGCTATATAATGTTGTAGAAAGCACAAGTGTAACAACTGCAGTAAAAAAAATCCTCAAAACGAATCTGGTCTTATTGAGATAAACAGGTGACTCGCAGAGCACGTGACCTCTCTTTGTGACGTAACATCAATCCTTTAAATTGGACTTTGTCCTCGAGGATTCTTTAAAAATATTGACCATTGAACAATGCGTTCTATTGGAGGTGGTTACCATGGTTACCGTGGCTTTTTAGTGGCACAGACCAGTATGGCTAAATGCCCTATAAACAACCTCTCTATATATAGTATATCTTGCTAGTATTAGGGATTTATTTTAAAGATATAACTGCGATCATCTAGATTTGTAATTCTCATCGTGTGGTTCTTGTCGATTATGTACGTACGCAGAATTTGACGTTTTTTGTGAACGAAATAATTTGTGAAAGCGTGAGAGATGAACTTTCATTTGGTGACGGTGAAGTCCTCTTTAGCTACCTTGTACCTTAATTATATGTAGTCCAGCATACCTTTGCCGCTAGGGATGAGTTTGGCTTCTCCAGGAGATCCCAGAGCTTTCGGCGCCTGTCGGGGCAGCAGCCGCTCTCGAAGTCTTCGGCCTCCCTGTCTCGAATGGTCTCCGCTTCTCGCCGCAGCTCCTCGGTCATCTGCTCTTTCTTCTGGTGGTAGCGGGCCTGGCAGCACGACTCCAGGTAGATCTCGTCCACGTCCCAGTATTCGAGCTCTTGACTGAAGGACAGCGCGCACATCTCCTCCATCATGTGAAGTTTGCCCGTGCGGTAAAAATTCAGGATCGCCGAGAAGGCTCCCGAATGGCGGTCGAAGAAGTACTCGTTGTCCTCGGGGTCGTGGTCGTCGCAAAGTTGCATAAGATCTTGCCGGGATTCGCAGCCGCGCAGGTGGCCGAGGCGCGTGTGCGGTAGCCGCTCCAACGTGCGCCACAGGACCTCGTGCCTCACTCCGCCGACGTTGATGCGTGCGCGCCTGCCGACACCTTTCCCGTCGTTTCTGGCGGGAAGTGGCGGCTCCTCGGGCAGGGATCGGCTGGAGTGGGACGCTCTTCTGTTCATCTCAGCGTCCTCATGCGTGCCGTCGCTTATGCGGTCTCCATAAGCACGTGCGAGGTCTCAGCGAAGATCGTCGCTCTCGCAGGACCGCGCGGCGCATGAGGGTCATGGTGCGGCCGAACCACCTGTGGGTGTTCCTTCACGGACGGAACATCAACACCGCGCACGAGGCAAGAGAACATCGGTGCTGGCAGCCCCCGAGAGGCACCAGCGCAGTTCGTGTCCGTGCGAGAGCACCCCCTCCCTCCCCCTTCGTTATCACCCCCCGGTATCCTCCTCGCAAAGCGCGTCTCGCTTCAACACCTTGCACCGGTCCGCACACTCGTGCATCCCTCTACTCTACCCCACCCGCACCACCAGTCCAAGGTTGACACTAAGTGGGAATGCAGGTGAGAACACGTGAGGCAGACACGCGCCATGGAGCTCAACCGTGCAGGAAACCACAGCTCGATGTGCAAGTGTGTATATATTTCATTGTCAAGGTGTACAAGCTGCTGAATTACCTGAAACATGTGCGTCAAGAATACCTCGTTTTACTCCAATGTTACCTCGTAAATTAGGAATGGAGGCATTATAGTATGCATCATCCTTTGTATGAGAAGAAGAGCAGATCAAACTACAGACGGCAAGATGTCAACAGATAGAAAGTGGGTCCACTGTAAAACAGGTCGTACATATCTATACATATACTCGTACAGGTGGAATATCAAACCTCACCTTGTGTGGGAGGAATTTAGAGCTTACAAAAAGAGAGCAGCAGGTACTATGTATAATTACATTGAATTCATCACATATAATTTAGCAGGCAATCCTATAGTAATCTATATATATATAAAAGAAAGTTTTTGTTACTTTCCGGCAAGTATGTTGGTTGGTTGGTTTGTCTGTTTGTCTGTCTGTCTGTTTGTCTGTTTGTGCGCAGCACTACGTCTACATCGTTGCACATAGAATCGCCAAACTTTACACACATATTTGTCTTGCCCTGGAATAGACTGTGCCCAATTTTAACTCTCTAGGCCCAAGGCCTCCATTATGACGTCATAATTCGATAATTCGACAAGTACAAAACTTCATCCAATCAAGATGCAATTTCTTGAGCGCCCTGTCAGCATAAACTGGTGGAGGAAAAAAATAATGATGACGTCATCGGTCACGTGATTCGGCCGCCATTTTGGAAAAACCAAAAAACTTTGCACCTCTATATCTCCGAAAATGCTGCATAGAAAAAATTGAGACATGGCGCATTGTAAAGCACTCTCCATGCGGAATAAAATATGTTAATGATGATGTCATATGTGCCTCCATTATGACGTCATAATTCGACAAGTACAAAACGTCATCCGATCAAGATGAAATTTCCTGAGCATAATCTCAGAATAAATTAGTTTAGAAAACAAATAATGATGACGTCATTGGTCACATGGTTCGGCCGCCATATTTTTAATTCCGGCAAGTCCTCGGTCTGACCGATTTTTCATCTGTTTGTCTGTTTGTCTGTTTGCGCGCAGTACTACGTCTACATCGTTCCACATAGAATCGCCATACTTTACACACATATTTGTCTTGCCCTGGAATAGACTGTGCCCAATTTTTAACTCTCTAGGCCCAAGGCCTCCATTATGACGTCATAATTCGATAATTTGACAAGTACAAAATTTAATCCAATCAAGATGCAATTTCTTGAGCGCCATGTCGGCATAAACTGGTTGAGAAAAAAAAAAAGATGACGTCATTGGTCACGTGGTTCGGCCGCCATTGTGGAAAAACCGAAAAATTTGCACCTCTGTATCTCCGAAAGTGCTGCATAGAAAAAATTGAGACATGGCTCATTGTGAAGAACTCTCCATGGGGAATAAAATATGTTAATGATGATGTCATAGCTGCCTCCATTATGACGTCATAATTCGACAAGTACAAAACTTCATCCGATAAAGATGAAATTTCTGGAGCATAATCTAGGAATAAATTAGTTTACAAAACAAATAATGATGATGTCATCGGTCATGTGGTTTGGCCGCCATCTTGGAAAAACCGAAAAACTTTGCACCTCTATATCTCCGAAAGTGCTGAATATAAAAAAATGAGACATGGCTCATTGTAAAGACCTCTCCATGGGGAATAAAATATATTAATGATGATGTCATAGGTGCATCCATTATGACGTCATAATTCGACAAGTACAAAACTTCATCCGATCAAGATGAAATTTCTTGAGCATAATCTTGGAATTAATTAGTTTAGAAAACAAATAATGATGACGTCATCAGTCACGTGGTTCGGCCGCCATATTTCTCCAAAATGGCTGATAAAAAAGTGTATTCCGGCAAGTCCTCGGTCTCTGACCGATTTTTCATTTGTTTGTTTGTTTGTCTGCACGCGCTAATCTGAACGGTGAAAGATAGGAGGAAACCTCTGAAAGAAAAAATGTCGGGACAGGCCCAGGGAGGGTTATAGGCTAGGTGGCGAGGCCGGTCGAGGCTGCTTCGGCCGGGCTGGGCCCATTTCGCAATTAAAAGCTGAGCTGAGTTATAGTAGTCAGTCTTCTACGGCCGCGAGTAAAAGCTGATTTATCTATCTATAATTCCAGCAATCTCTGTGTGTATGTTTGTATGTTTGTATGTTTGTATGTTTGTATGTTTGTATGTTTGTATGTATGTTTGTCTGTGACCGCTGTTTCTCGACAACTACCGGTCCGATATACTTGAAACTTGCCAGGTATATTGCTGGGGACCCGAGGATGTGCCTTTTCAAGGTTTTAAATTAATCGCAGAAGTAGTTACCGAGCTATGTCCAAAAAACGATTCAACCAATCGGAGAGCAGCGAGCTATCACGTGTGCCGAACGTGGCGAACAGACTCTGCCTCGGATGGCACATTTGAGAGCGTATTCATTTATTTCCCGTCGGCAAACTATGTTGCCGTTAAACTATGTTTTAAAACTAATTAAAACTAATTTGCGATTCATCGTAACTGCGATTTGCGACCTTCCGGACAGTCAAATGAGGACGTCACTTCCGGACTTACGTAGCGGCTAGCGGGCGCCATTTGGAGGAGCTGGGAGGACTCAGTCGTGATAGAGTGAGCCTGAGTGAGTATATCAAGACAAGAACAAGATCTAGAAGGAGGTATGTACGGTGCGATTCATATAATATATTGTTTAGTTATCGTCGATGAGGAATTTGGGGGCCCGATTAACTGCAGCGCCATCCGAGCTGCGGCGTCGGGACGATACATTCATTGTACGGTAACATCACGCACTTACGGGCACGTCCTATATATATAGTACGGGCATGCCCTAGTAGTAGTAAATTCATTCAAAAAGAACTAAAAATGTCGGGACGGGCCCCGGGAAGCTTATAGGCTAGGTGGCGAGGCCAGTCGAGGCCGCCTCGCCCAGGCTGGGCCCATTTCGCAATTAAAAGCTGAGCTGAATTATAGTAGTCAATCTTCTACGGCGGCGAGTAAAAGCTGAATTGTAGTAGTAAATTCATTCAAAAAGGCCACGCCGGGTGCTTTCGGCTAGTAATATATAACAATGACAAATATAACAACACTATATATAACAATATTGTCACGCGACTACCCTTGGTGAACACCTTAGGGTAGCACGGATGACCAAACGAGCTGTTACTCCAAGGTTTTCATTTAAAATGGTGGAGAATACGCATGGGGAAACAAGAGGGAGGGGAGAAACCGGAGTGCTTACCTTCACGGATCCCACCGGCAGTCCTCAAACCTGCAAAAAATAACTCAAACGAAAACGGCTTTAAAATGTACAAAAATAACAGGTTTATTTAAATAAATGCTGGTACAAAGAAACGCACGATAAACTAAATTCCTAACTTGAGGGACCCTCCACACCAGACCCAAACACGGACAAAGGGAAATATAATTATCTAAAAATAAAATGTGTAATTTTAATTGCTCACGAAAGTGAGCTCACTGAAAGTGAGCTCTTAGCTCACTTGACCAGCGCATCTCTTCAAGATTCGTCCAGGCCCCGAGTGCACAGTCTGGATGCGGCTCTGGTGTTGGCGGGAAATTTGCTCGCTCCTGCACTGCTAGGCCTCAGTACGCCCTCGTTCACTAGGCTGCGCCCGCTGGCGCGAAACAGGCCTTCCGCACGAATCGAACGGGCATTGCGCAGCCCGCTCTTCCACTCTTCCACACCATGCTCTTCCACATGTATGTATATGTATATATATGTGTGTGTGTGTGTGTGTGTGTGTTTGTGTGTCAATGAGTTTCAGAAGGTGGAATGGAATCCTCCCAGGTCTCGAAGTATCCACCTCCATTTCAGTAAGGGATCATGATTCATGGACCAGTTTGTAAAGTTTTCTTATTCTCAAAGTTTTGTTCCAAGAGCTCTTTTGAGAATCCTCACTGAGCCCGGACAGCTTCCAATTGCAGTTTGTTTGACATAATATTCCCAAGGATGGTTTTTAAGAATCTGCAAGAAAATGTTTTGTGTAAGGTTCTTTTTTATCATTCCCGTTACTCCAATAATCACTTTTACAATTCTGGCACTCTTCAGCTTCCAGGATATTTACACTTCATTTTTGAAGGCTCGGTATTTGGTCATTTTCTTGATTTCTGCATTATTTAGGCCCAAATCGTGGAGTACTGGCACTTCACTTAGCAATGCCTTCTTTTCTTTTTGTACCTCAATACTATATCCGGTCACATTGCTTTGTTTTCTATGTTCACGCTGTATGGAATCATTAGGTCATACGTGAGAATTACTTCTTTGTTTTCAGTGATTGCTGTTGGTTCATGTTTCCATGAGTTTTCTGGAACTGGGATATTGAGACTTTTGCAGTTGTACCAGTGGATTACTCGACATACTTTGTTGTGTCTTTGGGTGTACAGCTGTTCTGAAATAAAAATTTTTACATCCTGATATAAAGTGGCTCATACTTTCTATTTCTACATTGTAGAACCTGCACTTGGCCGAATGGCTCAGTCCCACCATTTTCTAAAAGCCATTGGTGTAGTGCCCTTGGCCTTGGGCATTAATAATGATTTGTTTTCCATCCCTGTTGCACTGATCTCTTCTTAGTCATTCCAAAGAGCCTTCTTTGTCTACTCCCAATCTGTCCAACTATTCTTTATGCCTACCAAACCTATTTGTTTTATTTATTTTCCAGGTACGGCTTGAGCATGACAGACACCAGTGAGCACACGATAGAAGAGAGACTGATTACTTGTGTTTGGGTTCACGACCGCGTGCAAGAAGGAGCAAGTTTTAAAGACATAAGGCCAAGATTTTCACAGAGGTTCGATAAGCCGGCTCCGACGCGTGACACAATGCGAGGATGGGAGAAGAAGGCTTTTTCAACAGGGAGTGTCCTTGATTTCAAGCGTTCTGGGCATCCACGTCCAGCATCAGGTCAACGCCATGTGGACATTATTGAAGCGTCCTGCTCAAGCTCACCACTGAAATCATCTCGAAAAAGATATTCTGAGTTAGGCATTCTATGCTCAATAATCCAAAAAATAATGAAAAAGGATCTAGGATTGAAGCCATTTAAGCCTGGATGTGTTAATGCACTTTCCAATAGAGACTTTGCCACTTGTGAGGTCGCTTGCAAGGCGTGCAGCGATTTCCCACCATTAAATCAAGATGAAGCGTATTTTTTTTCGGATGAGTGTGCTATTTACCTCAGCAATTGATCCAGGAATGTTTATTTTTGGTGCAAAGAAAATCCTCATTTTTATGAGGAAATTGAACAGCTTCCTTCTCATGTCATGATGTGGGCAGCAATTTCAGAAGATCACTTGATAGGGCCATATTTTATTTGACACAGGTGTCAATCACACTGCTTATTTGAACATGCTTCAGACGTGGTTTATTCCACAACTGCGTGAGAGAGGTCTTGAGGCAACAGCTATCCTGCAACAAGATGTAACTCGCTGTTAGAGAATATCTCGATGACAAATTCAGTGGACGATGGATTGGACGTGGATCTGAGATAGTTTGGCCTCCTCAAAGTCCGGACTTAACAACATGTGAGAACTCGCTTTGGGGCATTGTGAAAGACGAAATTTTTCATCTCCATCTAACAACAGTTGAAGACCTCAAAACAGCTGTCAGGGGCTGCTTTTATGACCTCCAATCCTCAACATGGAAGAATGTGTCCAGAAGAACAAGGAGTAAAATTCAAATTTCTGTGGAGATTGGAGGGGAGCATACAGATAAATTCTAACTAAATTCTAACTGCGTGCAGAGGGACTTTGTGGTAACGATATATACAGACTTGGCATTTAATATGGATTTTTTTTTTCTTGACATGGGTTTACTTTCTTAACTCAGTATATCAATCTAGTGAGTTTCTTTTAAACTTTGGTGATTTATTTGTTAAAAGAACCATGTCACTGATTGTCTGTCGCAGCAAGAAGTCAACAACAGGATTATATCACAGGTGGCATGGCAAAATGTACAGACAGGTGCATTTGATGATGGGCTTCACAGTCGGGTATACAAGGGTTGTTGCGTTCTGTATTAGTGGAAAACAACTGCTGCACGTCTCCAAAGGTTATCGCCGCTTCCTCTGGAGATGGTCCGTCAACTCGACAATGCTGTTTGTCATGGAGTGGTGGCTTTACGAAATTACGGCATGCAACGGCATGCTATTGCTCAGCAGTATGGCATCACTCAAGGTCAGGTGTCAAAGATCCTGAAACGAAATGCTCAGAGGGGTGCCCCCTACTCCAATACCGAGGCCAGGACGTTCCCGCAGAACCACAAGGAGGGATGATCGCCAGCTGCACCGGTTAGTCCGCAATGGCCATACCAGGTCAGCTAAAGGCTTGGGGCTGAGTGGCAGCAACTGGCAAATGTGCCTGTATCCAGAAGGCTAATCAACCAATGACTGGTTCAAGCAGGCTATCATGCCGGGCGTCCCCTGAGAAAGCCACGCCTGATCAGACAACACCGCCAGCGCCGATTGCAGTGGGCCAGAGAGCACCGTCAAATGGCAGCCAGGACACTGGAATCACATGATCTTCAGTGACAAGTCTAGATTTCTGGCCTATCGTCAAGATGGCCATGTCCGAGTGTGCAGACAAGAAGTGCATGAAGCCTACAACGAAGATTGTATAGTGCCAAGAGTCCAAGCTGGAGGTGGTGGGGTGACCGTTTTGGCTGCTTTTCATGCAGGGGGCAAAACTGACCTGGTTGTTCTGAATGGAAACTTGAACCAGTTCAAGTACAGGGCCATTCTGGAAGAAACATTGCTTCCATTTGCTCGTGTAGCCTTTCGAGGAAACGTTGTCTTCCAAGATGACAATGCATGGCCTCATCGTGCTCGCATGATCCAACACTTTCTTGCTGACCGTGGTGTAGAGCATATGGAGTGGCCTGCCATGTCCCCGGATATGAATCCGATAGAGAACTTGTGGGCAGAATTAAGGCGTCAAATAGACAACTTGGACCAGCAGCCTACCTCTGTGCATGAATTGCAGCAGACTATTGTAACTGCATGGCAAGCGATTCCTGTCCAAACCTTGGCAAATCTCGTGAACAGCATGCCTCGACGTGTACGTGCTCTCCTGAATGCTCTTGGGGGTTACATGACGTACTGAACTGTAATTTTACTGTCCGTAAGCCCAGTTGTAATTTAACTTTTGTTTTTGTTAAAAAAAAATTGGGATAATATGCGAAATAAAGAGATACTTCTGCAAAATATACAGAAGTTTAACACAGTACTGTCCGTGAATTGAGTTCGATATCAGTTTACATCACTTTCAAGGATCAATTTATTTGCTTCGAAATGTCAAATGTGGTTTTTGTTTCTTTTAAAGGCCACATTAACAAAATCTCGAATAATTTCAACATAATTCCAATGAACTTTTGGTTCTAAGTCAACTTGAAAAGTAAGTTCACCCCCACAAAAAAAATATTCCATATTAAATGCCAAGTCTGTATATTGGTTGGTCTTGTGGGTTATTCTGTCTGTCTGTCTGTCTGTATGTCAGCCACCTACAGGTCGCAATTTTCAACCGATCATCACGAAACATCACCAAATGGAAGAGTTGATCATAAGCATGAAGCCTATTGTTTTAGGGTCAAAAGGTCAATAGGTAAACATCGGCCAAAGGTCACCAACATTGTCAAATTTCTTAAATCCTCAATTTTCATCCGATGGACTTGAAATTTTAAGAGGATTTGCACATATGGTCACTTAATTCAACCATCAAGTACTTTTGAGGTCAATATAGGCCAAGTTTCTAAAATCCTCAATTTTCATCCAAATAACTTGGAATTTGAAGAGGATTTGCATATCTGGTCACTGAAATCACCCCCCAACTATGTTTGGGGTCAACTTAGGCCAAAAGGTCAAAATAGGCCAGATTTCTATAATCCTCAATTTACATCTGATTGACTTGAAATTTTAGGAAGATTTGTAGATCTGGTCACTGAATTCAACCGCCAAGTACTTTTGAGCTCAATATCGGCCAAAAGGTCAACATAGGCCAAATTTCTAAAATCTTCAAGTTTCATCTGATTGACTTGAAATTTTAAGAGGATTTGCATGCCATGTCACTGAATTCAACCACCAATTATTTTTGAGGTCATCATAGGCTAACAACTTATTTTAGGGATTTCGCAAGTATCATGCTATGCACGACATATTTCTTGTATTTTTCTTTCTTCTTTTTTATGCAATTGTTGGGACTGTACATATTGTTGGCTCGGTTTCTTGAGTGACATCTTCCATTCACACCTGTCTTTGGAATTTTTTTGCTAGGTGGGTTAGGGATACCTTCCCTGGATTGTTGTCTTCGTGTTTGCTTACAAATTGGATTTGGTAGTCTGTTGCACTTTTTACATATTTGGCCAATCCTACAATTGTCATTCTGTACACTTGGTTGAGCTCCATCAGGCCGCTAACTCCTTCTCATCTCAGCCAGTAAATTCTTGGGATGCAATGATTTTGTCAAACATTTTGTGGATTGTGAGGAGTTTCCTTGTTTTTATATCTAGTTTATTTATTTCTGATTGTGAAAGTTTATTATTCTGCAGCTGTACTGGAATACTGGCATTGCAAATTGGTTTATGGCTTTGATTTTGTCCCTTGGAGATAGGTATGCTTTCAGGATCAGCCTCGGTCTACACAGGTATTTTTTGGTAATTGTGTTGCACATTTGTTTGTGACATATTTGGTGGCCCTCTTCTACTCCAAGGTATTTGTATGATGCTTTGTTGTCTAGCTCTTGTATTGTTGTATTTGTGTCAATTTTTATGTTTTTGTTGGTCTACCTTGTATGAATGTGCACATGGCACACTTATCCAGGATAAATTCCATTTTAATGTCGTCAGAGTAGTTTCACTAATTTGAGTTGTTCTGCCAATTTTTCGTCCTTTGGTGCAAAGAGTTTTAAATCATCCATGTAAAGTAAATGTGTCACATTTTTTGTCTCTTTGGACGGGGAGTAGTTCAGTGACAACACAAGACAGACACTGCACAGATATATGTATATATATATATATATATATATATATATATATATATATATATATATATATATATTGTTACTGATCGCGGTTTAGGATGTTGTTTGCCGAGCGAAGGCTCTGCGACCGAACAGTTGTTCCCTGACTCACCCAGAACTTTGGCCGTATCGCACCGCAGCTGCCCAATCTGGAAAAGACTAAAACGACGAAATGCAAAGAGGAAAAGGAATAAGACGAGAAGACGGACAGAAGAGTAATTGGATTTATTATACACACAAGCAAAAAGAAAGCAGTCACGTTTATTTACAACACATAAGACGCAGGTGACACAGTGCAAATACTAGCTTATACAGACTTAATTAAATACCCAGGGACAAGACACACAGAACAAACTCACGTACACAAGAAGGGTGGAAAGGCAGGAGGTGGATGGCTGGAGGGAGAGGAAGGTCCAAGGGGGTCCTGCAGCGCGATCGGCGTGTTTAGCAGCCGCCGTTCCTTCGCGGCCCTGCTCAAAACCGCCGTCCAGGCCCCAAGCGGCTGTTGGGTGTTGTTGCTGCTGTGGCCGCCGCTTGCTTTGCCAGGACTCGTCTGACTCGTCTGGTCCAAACCCTCAACTCAACAACACTCTTGCACGTCTCCCTGTCCAACCACTCTTTCTCTCTTGGTCCAACCACTCTTTATCTTTCTTGGTCCAACCGCTCTTTCTCTTTCTTGGTCCAACCGCTCTTTCTCTCTCTTGGTCCACTCACTCCTCGCCACCGACTCTCAACGCCACTTGCGCGCGCGCCTTTATAGCGCCTCCGGCGATCAAGCCGCCGGCCTTTAGGACACGCCCATCGGTGTGCTCACCTCGGCCCTGGTTGGTCACGCGACCCTCTGGCTCCGCCCTTGATGACGACGGGCGGCACGCCCCTCTTCCCCGACCCGAGCACATGTTCAATGGTGGTTTTGGAGGGGATGTAATTGGCAATCGAGGCTTGGCAATGACGAAAGGGGATGTGAAAGGAAATGGAGATTTTGGGGATGGGAATGAAAGGGGATCTATTCTCTTTCACTGGTGCAATGGAGTACTTCAATTAATGGGAGACACAGCCTTACCCTAAAACACAGAATAAGATATAACTATCGAACAGGGGTATTCTATTATTGGCTGACGTGTATGCTTGTGGACTAATTATGGGATGCCCCTTTCACCTTTACACAGCTCCGGAGGCAGGGGGTGCAGAATAAAGAATAATAATAATTCACACAATCAAAAAAATATACAGTCCTCATATCCGCAACAATATATATATATGTATATATATATATACAGTATATATATATATATATATATATATATATATATATATATATATATAAGATAATGTTAAAAAACAACAAGGCAATTTCACTTACATTTTCGGATTCAGCGTTCAATTCTATATAAGTGAGTGTATTTTGAGGCATGTGTGACTTCAAATAAAATTGTAAGCCAGGCAAAACGTTCGTTTCATTCCGTAGGGTTACAACATGTAAAACTGGCCCAAACGTCAAAACAAAACTCGCTCATTTTAAGTCGTACAAGCTAATGCGACCACTCATTCTTCTGGGAAGAATCCCGTGCACATGCTGGTCACACGTATAAGTCACCTAAGTCTTTATAAGTTCATCAAACACTGACACCGCGATTGACATTCGCTGAGGTAAATGTTGATATCTCTTCTGAATGAACTGAGGTAAAAAAAAACCCTATAAAAAAACCAGTTTTAAAGCATTATACGTATCAAACGATACATTTTATGAAACGGGGAAAACCTAATGCACACTTTGGTGGTTTTAAAATGACAGAATATTTCTTTATTAGAAAGAAGATAAAAAATTAACATTGAAGACGACGCTGCTAAAAAATACACCGCTCTAACGCATAACCACGAGTTTAAACGACATTTACAACAAATATGAAAACTATTTTCATATCACAATGTTAAATATAGAATATATAGAAGATAATGTTAAAAACAAATGAGCCCTATCTTCCAATGGTAAAAAATCCTTCAAAAAATTCCTGGATCTGGAATAATATCCTGAGCTTCACCAAAAACTAATCAATTCTTCCTTATCCCAAAGGCAATCATCCCACCAACTTTCATCCAAATCTGTTCAGAACTTTTCCATTTATCTTGTTCACAAACACACACACACACGGACGGACACGATCGAATGCATTACTCCCTGGCGGGAGTAACAAGCAGGACAAATAATTTCGTGGACATCAGTGTACTTCAACATAAATCACAGGGACATCGTCAATGGAAAGTGGATAAACACATGCTATGTGGTATTTGATCTTGGTTTGCATGTACGTCATAAACGAGGAGCGTAGATAGGAATATTACCAGGCCAACCCAAAAGTAAAGGGGGGCAGGATCTTGATAGCATCATCTTTGATATATAATATTTATTTTCCAGGAAGATGTGCGAAATGGAATTACATTTCCACTGAATGGGATTGTGCACTTGCTAATTAATAGGGCATGCTGTTGACAATTGTGGTGCTATGGTCATGCACTGGGGCCACTTACCTGTCAGCTCACGACAAGATGCTGCGAAGAGAGCCCTCAGGGAGCTTTTCTACATCAAAAGTTTGCTGTCTGTGTAAACACGGGCTCGCTTTAACTGTATTCATTATGCTGAAACTTTTTGTCCTGCTGATACAGCTGATATAAATAAGTCAACATTGTCACCTTTTTGCCAAGTGTTACAGCTACTGAAACATGTACTAAACAGAAATATTTTTTCACAAAGGAAATGGTGGTCCATAAATCTTCTTACGCCCTCCTATCCACTATATCTCCATCCACGATGAAGTCATTTGTCACGCCTTCTCCATTTATATACCCATGTTATGTTGAAAAGGATTTTGAACTGTACATATCGATGAATAATTAATCCTTTGCAATGAAGATGATGGTATGCAGTTTTGTCGTGTTTAAGTGGATATTACTCCATACTAAATTGGAGTCTGTTTCGAAATTACGTAATCCACCCCACAATGCTGGGCATGCATGCGCACTGCGCAATGACCCCTAGCAACAATGGTCATCAGGTCATGGGGCAGGAAACGTATATCGTGCGTGCCAGATAAGGATTATTACCTAAAATGGCTCACATCGATTCTAAAAGAAGCCGAAAGTATTTGAAAAAGTACCTGAGAGAAAGGGATGTGTCTCTGCACAATGAAAGATTTGGAGCATTTTCTGATCAACTCACCCAAAAAGTTGATATCTTTCAGCCCGTAATGTAAAAAAATCCTGACAATGTAGGCCCGTGCAAGGCAAGTGGATGGGTTGTGGACCGGTCTGTTCTACCCGATCTCCCCTGTCAGTGAGTGGGCATTGTACCTTGTGGGATTACCTCGTGTGAATATGACAGCCTTGGTGATTTATTTAATTGACGTCTGCAATTGGAAAGATGATGCCGTCATTAATATTCTGGCAGACATTCCAGAGGAAGACACTGTATCTCGTTTGGGTTCTTCTTAACCACAATGGGGAAAGTCATACCAGGGGCTTGTCAATATGCAAGGTGAGTTTTAAATGATAATAATTACTATTAATTTTGTTTCGGAGGAGGGGGTGCGGGCGAGGTGCAAGCTAGGGTGCTGTTCTAAATATGTATTTTTTGTTTGGTTCCAGGGCCTCAAGGGAAATTATACTCGATTTTTGCATCTATTGCTAAAAGGAGAATAGTGTGTGTTATATCCACTGCCACCGCTCGATTGTATGAACAGGAAATGGTACGAACTCGACACCTGTCATCCACAGATATTTCTGTATTTCCTCCATTTCTGGTGTTGGCTTAGCGGTTAGGGTGCCGGCTTGGGATCCTAGGATCCTGGGTTCGTAATCCCGATCGATCGCTGAATTAACGCCAGGGGGGTTGACTCAGCCTGTCATCCTTCCGAGGTCGGCAAATTTGAGTACCAGCTTGCTGGGATGAATGATCCCGGTGTGTACCCCGATTTAGAATAGGTAAACCGTATCCCTGCGTGTCATAAGAGGCGACTGAGGGTTGGCGTCAGGAAGGGCATCCGGCCATAAAAAACATTGCCTCAAACAGGGAACCATGATTGTCATGGGGCCCGCAAGGCTAACCCCCGCTCCAGCGGGGAAAATTGCCTTAAAACGATCATTCAATATATTATTGTGAGTCCGATTTGCATTCAGGAAAACAATTTTTTTTGAAATTTCCACTCTTTTTGTCTAAATGCTGAAAATTATGTTAAAAGACTATTTGAATCTCAAATTTCACGCCAGCAACAGCAAGTTAAAAGTTCTGAGTCACTGAAAATGCACACGCAGCGCATGTAGGCCTCGTTAGCATCCATACATCATTTAGAAAGTCGCGTATTGGGGGGTATCATGTTACCATCTCATTTTGCACAGGATGTCGTTTGGTAACATATTGATGAAAGTGCTGCAATTTCACAAAATCCATCCTTTACGGTTCATAAAATTATAAAAGTAAACCTTTATTAAAATCAACGTCAAAAGTTGATCTATTTATAACATTTGTCTGCACTTTATTAAGCAATTACAAGGGCTTTGTCCCCTGGCACTGTCAGTTCATAAACCACATCATCTTGTTCTACTAGGAGCTTTAATCGAGTAAAGAAAAAACAAATAATCTCTCGATATTCTTTATTTGCTATTTGTCCTTCCGGTCCATTCTACATACCCTCCTTGAGAAGGCAACTGAAGCCAACACTTTTAAAAATTAAAGTCTCAGCTCATGGAGGAGATAAATATCAGAGGGAGACACAGCTTAAAGAGTGACAGGGGGTAATAGAGGAATAGATACATAGATACAATGTCATAATTGAGCAGTAGAGTGAACTCATTGATATATCATCTCCTTGCATATAAAACTGATTCGTTATATCAATTTTAAATAATTATACGTACTAAAATAATTCCCTTATTGTATGCACGTGTAGTCCTTCATGTCCATCGATGCAAAATATGAATCCACAAGCAAATATCCTCGACATTCATCCTCCAAATAACATCACGTGGTCATGGGTCAGGTCGAGCCGATGGACATGTGTCAGTAAATCCATGTACTGCGGTGACCATCACGCCCAGAAAAATGGGAAAATTAAAATCGGCTTGAATAACAAAGTGGTGATACAATGTGACACAGAGACATTGAAACTATTGCTATGGGGAAGGAGGAGGGTCCATAACTAGATTGTGTTAAGAGTAGTATGGACCATGTGTTTGAGTAGGTTAGATTTACTCCTGCATCCGGGGGTTATTTGTCAGGGGAAAGTTGTACGTAATATGTGCACTAATGGGGTAGTGATTGTAAACGATGGAGCAGAACAGTATAAGATTGTATGGTGTAAAACCTTCTGTACAGGAGAGGCCAGGTGAGGACTTGGGCACAAAAGAAAGTGCTACGTGCTTTATAAGGAAGAAATGCAAACCATTCGACTGGTGGACTTCAAGACATGGTGGTCAAGTAAGCTGCGGAGCTCTGGCTGAAGGTGGAACACCTTTTTTGAGGGGCTTTCACACCCTCCAAATGATGGCACCAAACACACTGGTGGGTGGCCAATGAGGGGGACTTGTCATGCAAGGGTGGTCCCAGAGGCTGTATCCACACTTGCACACAGAGTTCACATTTGATAATAGAGGAGAAAGCATCTCTCCCTCTGCTTGGCCACCCTTCTAGTCTCTTGGCTTCCTCATAATCTTCACCATCACTACCTAAACAGTGCTTCCTTCACCTTATGCCACCCTATACTCATCATCCTGCAGCCAGAAACCAGCTCATGCCTGCCTTAAGTCCTCGCCTGCTCCACTTAGTTGTGTGAATCCAGTCCTGTGGCACCATAGTAGATTATATATTTTCTATTGTACATTAAAATCGGGGTTTTTTTTGTCTTACCTTCCCTATTTGTCTGTCTTAGCGCATCAGATATATCCGGGTTTTGTAATCTTGTTTATCCTTGTGTCAGTATTTATTTTGCAAGCAAATATTTTAAATTACGAGAAAACATTTTGCTGCCTTCAGTTCACGATCTACCACCAGATTCAGCTGTATTAACCTGAGAAATCCTTGGGACATTATAAACTTGTAGATAACTCCAAGAACGCAGTTACCTTTAACATTGTTTCTGCCTTTGTGGAAGCTTTTATCAGACCTCTGGCTCAGTCAGTCTGTGTTAACGGACCCGTCTGACATGACACTATGCAAATGACATGACACTCGGCTTCACGCTGTTGAAACCAAAGCTTTCATAATCATTGGAATCTCCCGCGATGAAGCTAACTCCGAGGGCCTTTCACTTACTCACCGCAGGCAGGTTGGTGCTCTTTCTGTCTTCTACCGACTCCTCTCCGGCCTTGCCCCCCCCAGCTCTCTCTGGGCTCTGTCTCCCAAATATTCCTTCAGGTCGGCCAAGATCTGCCAGCAACCCTCTTGTGGTTAAACTGCCAAAATCAAGACTCTCTGCTCACCTTCACTCCTTCATTCCTCTTTTCTCCCGCCTCTGGAACAAACTCCCTCACTCTCTACAATCCCACTCCTACCTCCAGGTCTTTAAAACAGCTGTTCACCACCATCTCTTATCTTCTCCCATCCAAAACCTAAAATCAATCACTCAGGTGTGCCAATGAAGGACTTTGCATGACCGAGGATGCCCATTCGGCGACTGGCTTTGGAGGCCAGCTTGGAAATGTGGTTTTCCCAGGAAAGATCATGGCTGATAGCGAGTCCCAAAAGCTTGAGTGACAGAACTTCTTCAAGAGGATTGTTGAGAAAGTAGATGGGAGGGTTTTCCAGATGGTCTTTTCGGAGAGACATAGTAAGAGTGTGAGATTTGTCAGGATTGAAAGACATGTTCCACTTGGTTGACCAGTTTGTGATTTTGTTCAGGTCTGCAAGAGAGTGAAGAGGCTGCTGCCTGCCGATCTGAGGGTTGAGATATGGAGCGGCAGAGAGTGGGGTCATCAGCAAAGAGATAGAGCGGATTTTCCTGAGAGTCAGAAAGATCATTGATGAATCCCAAAAAAAGCACAGGGCCCAGAACACTGCCTTGAGGAACTCCTGCCTGAACAGGAAGGGGAGATGAGAGAATTCCATTCAGGGCTTCACGTTGACTGCGACGGAAGAGGTGGTCCGCAAGCCATGCGTGGAGATTTCCATGTTATCTTAATCTTAGGCTTCTCTTCACAAGCTCTATGAAACACATGGTATGCTCTTAGATTATTCAACACAGAAGCGTGACTGGTACTAATGAAGAACAGTCAATCATTAATTATTAGTCACAAGATATAGTGCACAGATGTATCACAAAGGCAAGCCTCACCAGGCCAAATTGGATTGCAGTGTTGTTTTAATGAATGGAAGACATAATTGAATGATATATCGAAGCCTTCTGAAATGGAAAAGGCTTGTGCCTGCAGAAGGGATCGAGAAAAAAGCAGTTTGGAATTCCTACATGCTAGGAGGCACGATGTCATTTACCTACACAATGATGATGTTCTTTACAGAATGCGTTCCAGGGGCTATACAAACGATCTTATGTTGAGACTTTAAATACAGCAGTAGTGGTGATGCCGCATGAAGAGGCCTCTCATGCAAGGATCATGAAAGTCAAAGCTCAGGGGCACCGCTTTCACTGATCTGGCCCTAATCTAGGACCCACTACCTCAGAGATCTGTTCCAGTGCTCCCATGGCACGCCCACCAGCTCCATTACATCAGTCAATGCATTTCCATGATGCTTTGGCCAAAACCAACTGTGACTCTTTTAAGGCAAGTAGCGAGGACCAGCCAGTCACAAGCAGAGTTGCTCTCACTCGATACCATGTGCTCAACCTTCTCAGTCTCCTTTTTAAAACCAATGAACTTGGGTGAGCCCCTTTTGTAAATGCACTCCCATGAACCTATCAGCAGTGTCCACCTGACCATTATATCTGTCAATCATGGACAAGGCATTCCCACAAAAGTACTATTACATTTATGAGGTGAGTGGGTGGAGTGGGGCGTCTAGAGATTACCTCAGAAAAGATAGAACTGTACAGAGTAGCATGGTCCGTGTGTGAGTAGGAAGCAAATCTTGATGTAAAAAGTAGGGACGTGTCAGCTTAAGGATTGTCTGTTTGAAGTGCACCATATGGAGGGTGGTGCTTGATAATACATAGCTAGGGATTAGGTTAATTAAATGTGCGTACAAACCTCCCTGTAAACATCTGCCGTGTGCACCGGGTCACAGCTCTGCAGAGCAGACAGGACAAGGCGGATAGCAACGGGAATCTGCCAGGCAATGAGAGAGTTGGGCGAAGCTATGATCGTCTCCTGAAGGGGGTGGAGCCCAACACCTGGAGGGGCGAAGGGTTGTCAAGGGAGAAGAGGGAGAAGCCAGTAGCTCTCGGTTCCATGTGCTCAGAGAAGCGGAACAGTTCTGAGAGGCTTGTGAGAGTTCTGAGAAGATTTTTCTGATTGATTGTTCTGAGGAGAGTGGTTGTGGGGTTCTGAGGAGAAGGGGGAGGAGCCTGGATTGGTGGGTTGAGTGCACTGAGGAGCTTTCTGTTTGTTAGGAAAACTGGGAAAGATCTGAGGAGAATTGGGAGTGAGGAGAGCTAAAAGGAGGAGGTCGGCCTTCCTGCCTACCTTCACCCTGTGCCTGTGTTAGTCTGCCTTCTGCCTGTTCATCATCCTGCTCGTCTCCTCATCACCTCTTCATCATCCTGCTCCTCCTTATCTTCATGCTCATCACCTCCTCAATGCTTGCTCCACATCCATCCTCCCCTCACCTGCTACCAACAGAGATAAGTCACCCAGTTTTGTCCCTCTTTCCCATTTGTGCTTGTGACTGGAGTAAGGCATCTTAGTATTTTATAGGATTAATTTTACCATTGTTTACCTCATTGTATATAGTTATTATTGAATTCATCTTCTCCAGTTATTTTGTTGTGTTTCGGGAATAAACCTGTTTGGTTTTAAAAGAGGTATCGTGCCTCCTGTTTCTCCTCAGGTCCACACGAGCATACATCGCCATAAATTGAACAGAGCCTCGGAGGGAGTTATAAAGCCAGTTTGGTCCATCCGTTCAGAGGCGGTGTTAACCGGCCTGTGAACACGATAGTACTTTGGATAGAGACGGCCTCCTTGTCAAGTGTTTCACCAGGCATATTCTGTAGAATTGAGGCCTGTACAGTTGATTTGCCTGCCATATTTACTGTTTCCTTTGCAATTAATGACAACTAATATACCTAAAATCAATCACAATTAATCATTATACTGGCTAACATAACATAATCAGACATCATTAAATATTGACAAATCCTGAAAAAGAAAGCTCGTTTTCCCTAACAATATACACAGTTATAATGCGGTCTCCAGCTCTTCTGGTTCTGTTGTGATATCCGGTGTATGTACATCTTCATTTCCTGACACAATGTGTATGGGCCTGTAGCTATATGGTGGTTCCGATTCCACTTCTGGTGGCCCATCCTGCAGTGAGCCACGGAGGGAGGGGGGTGGGGGGAGGGGTGAGGGTGGGGAGGGGGAGGACAAAAGAATGGCAGAAAATGGAGGGTACTGTTCTTTCTGCTAGCTAGAACTTTGAGCTTTAGCAATTGCATTTTCCTGGAGGACCATATCAAATAAAGCATCTTCTCCATAAAACTGTCCTTAGGATAGCAGATTATGCAGTCAAATGCCTGTTAATATTGGTCAATCATAGTGAGATCTCTCCAAAAACAAAACACCCAGCCAGGGCCAGTGTTTCAAGCCAGCATTTTAAAGGTTCAGTCTTGGAAACACGTTTTTGCTTTAAGGAATCATCAGCAAAACCAAAAAAAACAAGGCTTTTAAAATGCAAAGCCTTGTCGTCAAAGCCTGTATATCGTTAAACTCCATAATGCATGTGGTGGAGGAGGGAGGATGAGGAGGGGGGAAAGCAGGAGAGGGCAGGTGGATGGGGAGGGGAGAGCAGGAGGAGGGTGAGTTTGGATCAGGGGTGGGGAGGGTGAGCGGAAATCAGGAGGAGGGGTGAGCCGGGAGCAGAAGAGGAGGGATGAGAGGGGAGCAGGAGGAGAGGAGAGAAGAGAAGGAGGAGTGAGCGGGAACCAGGAGAGTGAGTGGAAACCAGGAGGAGTGAGCGGGAATCAGGAAAGTAAGTGGGAACCAGGAGGATTGAGCAGGAACCAGGAGGAGTGAGCAGGAATCAGGAAGAGTGAGCAGGAACCAGGAGGAGTGAGTGGGAACCAGGAGGAGTGAGCAGGAACCAGGAAAGTGAGCGGGAACCAGGAGAGTGAGCGGGAACCAGGAAGAGTGAGCGGGAACCAGGAGGAGTGAGTGGGAATCAGGAGGCAAGGGAGAGGGGAGCAGGAGGATGGGTAAGCGGGGAGCAGGAGAATGTGCTAACATCTAGATAAATATATCTACCAGCGAGGCCTCAAAATGCAAATTCTACAATATCATCAAAGTGTATAATCAAGGTGTGGACGCTCCAGAAGCAGTATGCACGTGTCATTTACCAATTCTGAAGAGAACAAATTAGAATAGGGTTCTATGTACATAATTGCAGGGAAGTTGAATTTCTCCAGTTGAAATGGAACCGGTTTCTATTTTGAATTGTGTTTGTTCGCTTCTTTCGACAGTTGTAACGATAACATCCGATTTATTGAATCACATTCCATTTATTCAGTTGTTCTGAATACTGTATCACGTGATTTGCAGCAATGAAAACCCACATGCATTTGCTTACGTATATTTACTGTACATTTAGCTCTCCTTGGAGATTCCATCAACTCGCATTAATGATATACAAACAAACATTTCAAACACAATAAGATGTGGATCGAATGATGTCTGGAACGCAAGTCGAACGTCTTTTATTTCCATCTCTTTAGACTTAGAGCATGATTTGCTTGATACAAAGGTCTGTATTGATTGGAGAGATAGTCCCTGCTGTCATACCTATATCGTTAATTTTCAGCAATGACGCATTAAGCAAGTGCAAGACTGAATCATGTCACCTTGTAAGTTAAATAAATAATTAACATGGATTAACACCGACCTCAGGGCAACAACAACAACAACAGGCATTTTAAGGCCATTTTCCCTGCAAGAGCGGGGTTAGCCATGCGGTCCCCATGACAATGTTCTCCATTTTGCCCTATTTTCTGCATCTCCCCTTGTTAACCCACTTGCTCGCATTTCTTCTTCGACCATCTTTAGCCAAGTCTTTCTCGGTCTTCCCCGTCCTCTACTTCCTTCTACATTCATTTCCATCACTCTTTTCAACCATTCACTTTCATCCTTCCTCAACACATGACCAAACCATCTCAACCTGTTTCTCTTCACAGCATCCATCACAGGCTCTATTCCCATCATCTTTCGCAATTCATCATTTGTCTTCCTCTCTCTCAACGATACTCCACACATCCATCGAACCATTCGCATTTCCACCCTTTCCAGCCTTCGTTGCTGCTCTACGTTCATTACCCATGTCTCACTCCCATAAATCATAACACTTCTCACACATGCAGCATACACCTTTCCCTTCAGCTTCGATGACACTCCCCTCCTCATCAGCACGCCACTCAGTTCCCGAAACTTCTTCCATGCACATCTCACTCGAGCAACCGTTGCCGAGTCTGATCCACCTTCTCCATTCAGCATGTCTCCAAGGTAACAAAATGTTTTCACACCTTCCAGCTTCATGCCATATCCAAGATCCTACTCAACATTTCCTCCATCTGCAGCTCCCTCTGTGCACACCCTACACTTGAATGTAGCTGCCACACTGGTTAATGACCCTCTCAAACCACTACATTTTTGATGAACCCACTCAGCGAACATTGTACATTGAATGGAATTCACTCCGATACCCTTCCTGCACACAGCACACGGCCACTTCCCAGTTTTTTCCACCTCACCACATGCTTTACCACTTGCCATCACCTTCGTTTTTCCGATATTCACCTTCAGACCTTTTGTCTCCATACACTCCTTCCACTTGTTCATCTTTTCCTTCAGTCCATCCATACTTTCTGCAATCAACACCAGATCATCTGCATACAACAACTCCCACGGTAAACCCTCCTTTACGTTCTGAGCCAGCACCTCCATCACAGCTACAAATAGTAGTGGACGTAGTACCGACCCCTGATGCACTCCCACCTTCACCTCAAACTCACCACTGTTCCCGTCCTTCGTCCTTACAGCTGTGCGCGCTCTTTTGTACATTGCCATCACTACTCTGATCAACCATTCCTCCACTCATATCTTAAGGTCTGTATTGATTGGAGAGATAGTCACCTGCCATCATACCTATGTCGTTACTTTTCTGCAATGACGCATTAAGCAAGTGCAAGACTGAATCATGTCACCCTGTAAGTTAAATAAATAATTATCATGGATTAACACCGACCTTAAGGCAAGAAAGACCAAATTGAGCTCACCTGTTCATAAGGCACCCCACAATGCAATGTTCGTCGGAACCGTCGTGGTAAACAACAGCAAAGGATGTCACACAAAGGGTACATTGTGTGAGGATTCACCTCTTCTCCTTTGCCTCGTCCTGCAACGAAGAGTTTCTTATGCCACCTTCAGGGCCCAATTCATGATGCAGTCTTTCTTGTAGTTGCTGCTCTAAATTTATTTACAAATACAAAGCATACTATCTATAATAATAAAAGGTAGTGTGTGTGTTCCTTTATATTTGGCAACAAGATACTCCAGCAGACAGTGGGGATACGCATGGGTTCAGATCCGGCCCCTTTCTTTGCAAATTTGTTCCTGCACATGTACGAGTTTGATTGGGTCCAGAACATGTGCAGGAATAAATTAACAACTGCACGAAGATGCGGAAACATCTTCAGGTTCATTGATGATTTGTTGGCCATTAACGATGGATTTGTATTTGATCAGCTTCATGATGTATATATTGGAATCCAAAAATCAAAAAAGGGAAACCAAAATTTCCACTTCAGTTTCCTTTTTAGAATTACAAATTGACATAATAATAATAAATTTCATACCAAATTATTTGATAAACGAGATGCTTTTCCATTCCACATTGTCCGAATGCCTTTCTTAGACAGCAACATTCCTAAAAAGCTATTTTATGGTACGGTTGCAGGTGAAATAATTAGGACTGTGAATCTATTACAACAACTAGTCAGACGTATGTTAGCGCAGGGAGCTACAGTCCGCAGATTAAAACAAGTTTTCTTTAATATCACAAAACGACACCAAATCGAATTAGTAAAATATAATACGAATTGTAAAAATATTATTACCTAGATATTTATATAGATATATATGCAAGAATATCAATATATATATATTTATTTTTCAAAGAATTTCAGCGGTTGCTTGGAGACAACGCAGCATGTTGAAAAACTGTCATAAGTAACTTTGAATATTTGAATAACAGTTTGATCCAGCGGTAGGTGGGTGGTTGTGCTGGTTGATGGGCATGTTATATTTAAGGTAAGATGTGCATGAATTAATGTATTATCATGAAATGGAATGTGAGATGGGAGTTGTAACTATGTGATAATACATGAAATCGTCCAGCGAGCAAAGTTTGGTTGGTGATGTTGCATTGATGGGTTGACTGATTCCCTGGAGGCAACTGAGGTTATGAATCCATTGAGGTTGTGGATTTACTGATGCATGTGATCTACTGATGTGGATCTATGACCGAGGTTGTGGATCCACCGTTTAGAGAGGTCTTGGGCTGAAAGGATCGAAACATCGACAAAGAACTGTGCCCAGCTGATGATCCGTGTGGTCGGGAAACTCGACAATTTCATACAGGTAAAGGTTCATACTTTAGGTAAGGGAATTATGTTTTGAGATTTGCAATTTAAATAAAGTTGAACATGGGATGTTGTGAAATTAACATCATTTACAGCAATCCTTTAAATTATATGAAAGTTTAGGACCAACCAATACTGTACGATTAATGTTGTGTGTGTGTGTGTGTGTGTGTGTGTGTGTGTGTGTGTGTGTGTGTGTGTGTGTGTGTGTAATCTCTACTCTACATCATTCTAAATAAGTGTACCAAATTTGGTCAGAATCTCATCACTGGTTCACAAGTTTTCGCGGTAACAGTATTTTTAACTAATATAACCTCTGACCTTTGCCCTTTGACCCCAAAATCTAATCAGTTCATCTTTACCTCATTGTAATACCTGCACTATGTGTGACTAAGATACCTTTAGCCGTTCTCAAGTTATCGCGGTGACGAAAACCTCTCACGGACGGACGGACGGACAGACAACCTGAAAAGATAATGCCTTCGTCGACTTTGTCGGCGGAGGCATAAAAACCTTTAAAACGCTGTTATTTATCACAATAATAAGGCTTATTATGTAGCTTATATTTACATTAGAGTAATGACATGTTATTAATAATAGTTGCAGTGATTTGATAAGCTCCTTCAAGGAAATGTAGGAATAGGAAAGTGAGTGCAGATGTCATCAACTAATAAGTTAATTTACTTATGGCAGCTTTCGAGGGGGAATTAACCAGCAAGATGGACCAAAGCTCTTACAGGAAGTGAAGTATCTAAATGCTGCAGAGGTTGATGCACAATCCACCCAAAGGAAGAAATGTAAAATTACACAGAATATCAGCACAGCACACACGACCTTCTCTTTTGAAACATATGAGAGAGAGAGAGTGAGAGAGAGAGAGAGAGAGAGAGAGAGAGAGAGAGAGAGAGAGAGAGAGAGAGAGAGAGAGAAAGAAAGAGAAAGAAAGAGAGAGAGAGAGAGAGAAAGAGAAAGAGAAAGAGAAAGAGAAAGAGAAAGAGAAAGAGAAAGAGAGAGAGAGAGAGAGAGAGAGAGAGAGAGAGAGAGAGAGAATGAGAGAATGAGAGAATGAGAGAATGAATACCTTTGAGACTGTATTATAGCGCCCCTTGCTGGCTCTCCGGCCAATAAAAAGATATTTGAAATTGTTATGATGGTGGTCTTTGACCTTTCTGAATTAACATCCAACTATTTATCTGTACCTCTGTAGCATAAATCTTTTGTATGTACATAGTTCTTCCTTAATATATACAACCAGCACCTCTTAACTGGATTGGTGACCATTAACTGTGCCACACCAGCACTTGCTGCAAGGGTCCTCGCCAACAGGGGGTGACTGCCACAGATACAGCCTGTTGAGGGATCCATTACCAGTTAATAAAATCTATAAATTGTGGCCGGCTCACTCACATAGATATTCCCTTGCAGGACCGCCTCCCAGCTCATTTCCTGGGAGAATCTACTTCGCATTGAGGATGGCCAGTGAGGCAGAAATGCACGTATCTGAGCATGTCTCCTCTCAACCAATCAACAAACGAGCTGTTGTCTTCCTTCTCTGTGCTCTGCCATATTGGTAACTGTGCCAAAAGCCTTGGGCATTATGCCAAAAGTGTCAAGAAAAATCATCAGTCCAGAGCTGAAAATGAAAGTATTAAGGTGGATGGAGTCAGGTGTTGGTGCCACCGCTGTTGGGTGTGCATTTGGTTTACGGGAGTCATCTGTAAGTGCAATTGTA
This sequence comes from Myxine glutinosa, assembly GCF_964187855.1. NCBI lineage: Eukaryota > Metazoa > Chordata > Myxini > Myxiniformes > Myxinidae > Myxine > Myxine glutinosa. The sequence goes on along the minus strand of NC_136262.1, from coordinate 51,005,075 downwards.
AAGACCAAAGAACAAATTAAAGTTTCTAAGTCAGTACATGACTCAGGTAGGTGCGACGAAATTGATGGGATCTTGAAGCAGTTTAATGGAGATGATGGAGAGACTTTTATTCTCCTGGATTGACGATATAAATCAGTGAGCTATGCCTATCAGCCAGGTAGTAATTATGTCTGAGACATTGAGTTTATATGATGAAGTAAAAGTGCAGGAAGGTGAAGGATCGACCAAGGAGATGTTTACGGCCAGTTAAGGTTGGTTCGATATATTTAAGCGCTGCAGCAATTTGGATGAAATTCGCATAAATGGCGAAGCTGCTGTCGTGGACGAGTAGGCAACAGCTGAATTTCCATCTAAGTTCAAGGCCTTTGTGGAGGTTTACTCTCTCCAGCTAATTACTTCGACCACCGAAGGTGGGAGGAGGTTATGTTTTCACTACTATCTGTCTGTTTGTTTGTTTCTAAACAGAATATCTCAAAAAGTTGTGGACGAATTCAGATGGAATTTGGCAGAGAGGTTGGGTGTGTGTCAAGGGTGAAGTTATTAGATTTTGGTGAAGATCCAGATGTGGTTACTATAATTTTTGTAATACTTCACTATTGAGAGAGCTAAAAATCATAATATAACACGATATCTCAAAATGTTATGGACTGATTTGGATGGACCTTGGTGGCCAGGTTTGGTGTATGACAAGGACAAATCGATTATGGCGAAGATCCGGATCCGGATATGACAATTTTTCCGGATCCAGATATGAAATAGGGCCACAGAAGATAAAGAGCATGCTATTTAAAAAAGTTGAGGGCAGATTCAGAAGAAACTTTGTGTATGAGTTGGGTAGGTGAAAAGAATAAGCCGATTAGATTTTGGAGGTCCTGATCCAGATTTGGCTCATCAGTGGGATACAAAAAGGAAACTGGTCAGCCTGACTGAGGTGTGCACTCTACCAAGGACCGTTTTAGTTTTTAATGTGGATGAAACACGAGACTTGTTGAAGTTAAAGCCCCTTCTCTTGAACCATTCCGTGCCGCCACGACCTACGAAGGTTTATACGAAAGCTCATGTGGCTGTCATCTGGAAATCTAAACAAAAGGCCTAGGTGACAACTGGAAAATGTACAAGACGTGTGTATATACATATATATATATATCTATATATATACAGACTTGGCATTTAATATGGAATATTTTTTTTGTGGGGGTGAACTTACTTTTCAAGTTGACTTAGAACCCAAAGTTCATTGGAATTATGTTGAAATTATTCTAGATTTTGTTAATGTGACCTTTAAAAGAAACAAAAACCACATTTGACATTTCGAAGCAAATAAATTGATCCTTGAAAGTGATGGAAACTGATATTGAACTCAATTCACGGACAGTACTGTGTTAAACTTCTGTACGTTTTCCAGAAGTATTTCTTTATTTTGCACATTAGCCAAAAATTTTTTTAACAAAAACAAAAGTTAAATTACAACTGGGATTACGGACAGTAAAATTACAGTTCAGTACGTCGTGTAACCCCCACGAGCATTCAGTAGAGCACGTACACGTTGAGGCATGGTGTTCACGAGATTTGCCAAGGTTTGGACAGGAATCGCTTGCCATGCAGACAATAGCCTGCTGCAAATCACGCACAGAGGTAGGCTGCTGGTCCAAGTTGTCGATTTGATGCGTTAATTCTGCCCACAAGTTCTCTATCGGATTCATAGCCAGGGACATGTCAGGCCACTCCATATGCTCTACACCACGGTCAGCAAGAAAGTGTTGGATCATGCGAGCACGATGTGGCCATGCATTGTCATCTTGGAAGACAAAGTTTCCTCGAAAGGCTACACGAGCAAATGGAAGCAATGTTTCTTCCAGAATAGCCCTGTACTTGAACTGGTTCAGGTTTCCATTCAGAACAACCAGGTCCGTTTTTCCCCCTGCATGAAAAGCAGCCAAAACGGTCACCCCACCACCTCCAGCTTGGACTCTTGGCACTATACAATCTTCGTTGTAGGCTTCATGCACTTGTCTGCGCACTCGGACATGGCCATCTTGACGATAGACCAGAAATCAAGACTCGTCACTGAAGATCACGTGATTCCAGTGTCCTGGCTGCCATTGACGGTGCTCTCTGGCCCACTGCAATCGGCGCTGGCGGTGTTGTCTTGTCAGGCGTGGCTTTCTCAGGGGACGCCTGGCACGATAGCTTGCTTGAACCAGTCGTTGGTTGACTAGCCTTCTGGATGCAGGCACATTTGTCAGTTGCTGCCACACAGCCCTAAGCCGATTAGCTGACTTGGTATGGCCATTGCGGACTAACCGGTGCAGCTGGTGATCATCCCTCCTTGTGGTTCTGCGGGGACGTCCTGGCCTCGATATTGGAGGAGGGACACCCCTCTGAGCATTTTGTTTCGGGATCTTTGACACCTGACCTTGAGTGATGCCACACTGACGAGCAATAGCACACTGTTTCATGCCGGAATTTCGTAAAGCCACCACTCCATGACAAACAGCATTGTCGAGTTGACGGACCATCTCCAGAGGAAGCGGCAATAACTTTTGTAGACATGCGGCAGTTGTTTTCCACTAATGCAGAACGCAACAACCCTTATATACCCGATTGTGAAGCCAATCGTCAAATGTACCTGTCCGTACATTTTGTCACGCCACCTGTGATATAATCCTGTTATTGACTTCTTGCTGCGACAGACAATCAGTGACATGGTTCTTTTAACAAAGAAATCACCGAAGCGTAAAAGAAACACACCAGATTGATATTCTGAGTTCAGAAATATTAGATGTTGATATTAGATGTCTCTGATTCCTTAATATCTCTTCCTGGTTACTCCCTCCTCCGGTATGATAGACCTGAGCCTCGGCCTGGTGGTGGGGTGGCTATCTTTATCAAAAACTCTCTTCCTCACTCTCCTTGCACTGCCCTCTCTCCTCCTCACCCCCAGGAGTACCTCTGGCTACGGCTTCCTCTCCGCTCCCACCTTTTGTTCATATGTGTTCTGTACCATCCCCCAAACAGTGATGACTCCATCTACATTTCACTGTCTGACAACATGGACCAACTTCTATCCACTCATCCCAACTCTCTCTTCCTCATATGTGGTGACTTCAATTGTCATCATGCCACCTGGTTGGGTGTGGGTTCCTCTCTCACCAGTCATGGCACCTCAGCAAAGGACTTCTGTGACTCACTGGGATTGACACAATCTGTCAATTTCCCGACCCGGATCTCAGCCAATGGAGTATCTTCTCTTCTAGACTTGGTTATGACTAACTTCCCTGCTAATGTCTGCTGCTCTTCTTCTGCTCCAATCGGTTCTTCTGATCATGTGCTTGTCAAAGTGGACATCTCTCTGGCCATTCTCAGAGAGCCTCCTCAGCGTCGACGAGTCTGGCATTTCACTCAGGCCGACTGGGACGGTCTTCAAGCAGCCATCAATCGTCTGGATTGGTCTCCCATCTCCACTGCCTCTGACATCAATTCTTCCTGGGAATTCTTCCAAAGCAAACTGATCTCTCTCATGCACAGATTTATCCCATCTCGCCTTCAGTTGTCTTACCCTTCCTCCCGTCCATGGTACACTGAATCTTGTGTTGAGGCAGTTGCCCTGAAACAACTTGCCTTTGCCTCTTGGAAGGCTAATCCAACTGAAGGAAATCTCAGTTCCTTCCACCAAGCTCGGAACAAGTGTGTGTCTACCCTCAGGAGTGCCAGGAAGCACTATCTCTCCTCACTCAAGAATGAACTCTCAAACCTGTCTCCTTCCTCCAAATCCTGGTGGCGTCTGGTCAAATCCGTTTCTGGTGTTTGTTCCCCCTCCATCCCCTCCCTTACCTCAAATGGCCACACAGTTGACATCGCACGTGACAAAGCCGAATGCCTCAACTCTGTATTTGCCTCAAAATCCTTAGTCCCAAACCCATCTCTCTCTGTTCCCACCTTTCCCAGTCGAACCAAAATGCTCCTGGACTCTGTGACCTTCTCTCCTGACAAGGTGGAGGAGTTTTTGTCAAACCTCGACTCTGATTCTGCAACTGGACCAGATGGCATCAGCCCACGGGTCCTAAAATCCTGCTCTGCCGCTCTATCTCACCCTCTCTCTGTTCTTTTCACCCTATCCTTTGCTCAAGGTCATCTGCCAGCATCCTGGAAATCAGCAAACATTACCGCTTTACACAAAAAAGGTGCAAAAACAGATCCTTGCAACTACAGACCAATCAGCCTGCTCCCAATTATCAGCAAAGTCATGGAATCCATCATTGCTTCGGATATGAAATCTTTCCTCTTCTCCAATGGCTTGATCTCTGATCATCAATTTGGTTTCAGACCAGGTCACTCTACTCTGGACATGCTGCTTCTGCTGTCTCAACAATGGATGGAGGTCCTCAATGCCAAACAGGAAATCAGAGCTGTCTCCCTTGACATATCACGTGCCTTCGATACGGTCTGGCACCCAGCTCTGCTCACCAAACTCTCCTCGTATGGTATCCATGGAAATCTCCATGCATGGATTGCGGACTTCCTCTCTGGTCGTAGTCAACGTGTGGCCCTGAATGGATTTCTCTCATCTCCCCTTCCCGTTCAGGCTGGAGTTCCCCAAGGCAGTGTGCTGGGCCCTGTGCTTTTTCTGGTCTTTATCAATGATCTCTCCGACTCTCTGGAAAATCCTCTGTATCTCTTTGCTGATGACTCCACTCTCTGCCGCTCCATTCCTCTTCCCTCAGATCGGCAGTCTGCAGCCTCCTCACTCTCTGAAGACCTGGACAAAATCACAGACTGGTCAAACATGTGGAACATGTCTTTCAATCCTGACAAATCTCACACTCTTACTATGTCTCTCCGAAAAGATCGACTGGACAACCCTCCCATCTACTTTCTCAACAATCCTCTCCAAGAAGTTCTGTCGCTCAAGCTTTTGGGTCTCACCATCTGCCATGATCTTTCTTGGGAAAACCACATTTCCAAGCTGGCCTCCAAAGCCAGTCGCCGACTGGGCATCCTCCGTCGTGCGAAGTCCTTCCTAGGCACACCTGAGCTCCTCACCACATACAAGGCTTTCATCCGCAGCTCAATGGAATACTGTTCTCCCCTATGGGCTGGTGCTCCTGCCTCACACCTGGCTTGGCTTCACGCTGTTGAATCCAAAGCTTTCAGAATCATTGGAATCTCCCGCGATGAAGCTATCTCTGAGGGCCTTTCACTCACTCACCGCAGGCAGGTAGGTGGTCTTTCTGTCTTCTACCGACTCCTCTCCGGCCTTGCTCCCCCAGCTCTCTCTGTGCTCTGTCCCCCAAATATTCCTACAGGTCGCACAAGATCTGCCAGCAACCCTCTGATGGTTAAACTGCCGAAATCTCGGCTCTCTGCTCACCTTCACTCTTTCATTCCTCTTTTCTCCCGCCTCTGGAACAAACTCCCACACTCACTTCAATCACACTCCTCCCTCCAGGTCTTCAAAACAGCTGTTCACCACCATCTCTTATCTTCCCCCATCCAAAACCTTGATCTTTTCTACCCCCACTAATTCACCCCAGATCCACCTTGTTTGAAATTCCAACTTCTTTCCTGGAAGTCTTGGCAGTGTCCATATGTTTTATACCTCTCCCACCCCCCCCCCCCCCCTTCCCATGCCTCCCCCCCAAAGCCCTCTCCCTCCCACAGTTCTCTCGATGTCTCCATGTCTCTCGGTCCCTGCTCTCAAATGTTGTGTTTGTGTCCTTCCCCCTCTCTCCCCATCTTGTCTACCGCTCCCGATGTTATTTGTTTTGTGTGTCTGTTTGTCTTTCTGTGTGATTAATGTTCGCTCTTTCACGAGCCTCGATCTTGTATACAAAAAAAAAAAAAAAAAAAGAAAAAAAAAGAAAAAAAAAGAAAAGGAAACCCGTCAAGAAAAAAAAAAATTCCATATTAAATGCCAAGTCTGTATATACGTATGTATATATATATATATATATACATATACATATATATATATATATACATATATATATATATATATATTTTATAATATTTATTCATTTAATAGTGCACATTAATGTTGGCAGGTTATTACTATTAATATACCTCATTTTTATGTCCACAGAGGTGGTGCAACTACCCATGGCAGGGTGGTGGTGTATCATCTACATGGTGGTGTATCATCAACAGAGGTACACCATATTAGTGCATCCGGTTCATGTATCCTCATTAACACAATGCTTTATGAGCCCTGTCCTGCACAAAATTTCTATTGCGCGAATCTCTCAGGAACCTATCCTTTGTGCAAACTGGGATACAGTATTACTGTGTATATGCACATACACACATACAGGGTGTCCATAAAGTCCTTGTGCAAATTATATATTTTATAACTTTTAAGCATGATAGAAACAAACTATAAATGGTAAATGAAAGCAAAATTCATAAAGTATTTACTCAACACAGTTCAAGTTACTATGCTTCGACTATGTTTCATTTTTTCAGATCCCTAACTGATAGTAGATGGTGACATTCGAAGAAAAGGTAAACTGCGTTCTATGGCCGGCTGAATTGAGGTCCATAATTGCAATGCGAACAACATTCACCGCTCATTACAAGAAAGTTGCACCACATAGGAAGGAACTCAATTAAGAATTGGATGAAAATGTTTAAATATACCGGTTCAGTGAATGACAAACCACGATCTTGAAGGCGACGAATCAATGAGGAAGCCATAGCAGCAGTCCAGGAATCATTTGAATGAAGTCCATGTAAATCGTTGTGATGTGCGTCACTCAAATTGAACATACCACGTCCAACAGTGCACAAAATTATCAAAGCCATATTGCATGAACATGCGCACAAGATCCAGGAAGTTCAAATGTTGCACAAAGAAGACTATGATTCAAGGATAGATTTTTGTCAACTCTTCAAATCAAAAGTCCTCAATCTCCCTGCCATTCTTGGTGAGGTGACATTTTCTTTTGAGGCAACATTCCACATTTCTGGCAAAGTCAACCATCGCAACAGCAGCATTTGTGGGACAGTGAAACTCAAGGAAATTTGGCAACATGAAAGAGACTCCACAAAAGTTAATGTCTGGTGCACTCTCAGAAAGTTACGCATTATTGGTCCTTTCTTTTTGAAAGAGCAACAGTGAAAATTGGTGAACGTTATCTGGCTATGATCCACTTTGGCCACGGTTAACGTGAAGGTTGCGTTCCTGGAAAGTGCAACTTAAAGTGAAACGACTTGAATATAATCCATTTTTCCCAAAGTAACCCATGCAAACTCAACATCAAAATAAACATCAAATCTTTAGGACACTCATTGAAATCCTCCACGCAAAAATGAAAAATATTGGAACACAGAGGTTGCCTTATCTAGCTGTTCAGCTATCTTCACTAAACACATGTCAATAAACAAGAGGTTGCCTCAATCACAAAAAAGCAAAAAGCATGAACATCACAAGGGGTGGTGCAACAAAAGTCACAGCACTGCAACACAAAGGCACACACCTGAATACAGTCAAAATAAAATGACAAAGGAATGGGCACAACACTCCTAACAGTCAAGGACAGAATGACAGCAGTCCTCAATATCATGTGTGTCCTTCCTGAGCTGTGATGCAGGCTGTACACCTCCGACACATGCTCTGTACCAGGCGTCTGATGCGGTCCTGGGGAAGTCTGTCCCACTCCTCCTGCAAGCCTTGAATGAGCATTTGCCTATTGACAGCCATTGATCTTCAAGCTCATCCCATAAATGCTCAATGGGATTGAGGTCAGGGGAATAAGGCATCCAAGGCATCACTTCAACACCCTGTTCCTGGAGGAAGTTGGTGGGCAGGCGAGCAGCATGGGGTCGAGCGTTGTCTTGCTGGAAAACTGCCATGCCAGGATGAGCCTGGAGAAATGGCAGCAGATGAGATCTCAAAACTTCATTGACATAACGCTGAACCAGTGAGATTGCCTTCGATGATGACCAGAGGTGTCCTGAAACGGGTGGAAATGCCGGCCTATACCATCACACTGGATCCTCCCGAACGATTGATCTGTCCAATACAGCATGATGCATACCTTTCCTCACCTTTGCGCCATACCCGTTGACGCTCATCGGCAGCATGGAGGCAAAATCTGGACTCATCGCTGAACAAGACTGCACTCCACTGTTGCTGTGTCCAGCGGCGATGTTGCAGACACCATCTTAGTCTGTTCTGCCGATGCACTGTGTTCAACACTAGACCTCTGCAAGGACGTCTTGCAACCAGGCCCCGACTTCTCCAAGTGCCTCCACACACTAGGGACACTGATGCGGTTGTTGTGGTGACCTTTTGTCATTGCAGCTGTTTGCGTCGCAGGGCGGAAACGATCACGAAGATGTTGCAGCACAATCCAGCGGTCTTGGTTTGGGGTGGTTACCTGTGGTCTTCCTCTTCGTGGACCATCATTCACAGTTCCAGTTTCACAGTAACGCCTGGCCAGGTTGGAAATTGCAGGCTGTGAGCAACCAAGACATTGGACAACTTGCAGAGGTCCAAAGCCCCCCAAATATTCCTACAGGTCACAGAAGATCTGCCAGCAACCCTCTTATGGTTATACTGCCAAAATCAAGACTCTCTGCTCACCTTCACTCCTTCATTCCTCTTTTCTCCCGCCTCTTGAACAAACTCCCTCACTCTCTTCAATCCCACTCCTCCCTCCAGGTCTTTAAAACAGCTGTACACCACCATCTCTTATCTTCCCCCATCCAAAACCTTGATCTTTTCTACCCCCCGCTAATTTCACCCCAGATCCACTTTTTTGAAATACCAACTTCTTCCCTGGAAGTCCTTGCAGTGTCCTTGTGTTTTATACTTCTCCCACCCCCTCCCCCTTCCCACGCCTCCTCCCCCCAAGCCCTCACCCTCCCACAGATCTCCCGATGTCCCTGCTATCAAATGTTGTGTTTGTGCTTCCCCTTCTCTCCCCATCTTGTCTACCACTACCCTTATTATATGTTTTGTGTGTCTTTTTGATTTTTTGTGTGATAAATGTTAGCTCTTTCACGAGCCTCGATCCTGTATACAAAAAAAAACAATTGTTCGCTGGCTTACACCAGCCTCAAGCATCCCAATTGCCCTTAAACGTTGTTCAGATGTCAGGCGTGGTATCTGAATTTTCTTGTTGTTTTCCCTCTCAGAAGCCTCTAGAGTGACGATCGACAGCAGTAAATGAATGTCTAACCACGAGAACTGAAGGATTTCATTATGAGGGGCATTATTTAAAGGGAAAGATGCCTATACAGAACCACTCAAGCATGCCATTGTTGATCAAGCAGGTGATTGAAGTGAAGTTCCCATTACATAATCAGCCATTACAATTGAAGAAACCTGTTTGTAAAGCTGCACATTTCAAAAAATGAAAGTGATAAATATATTTTGATGTTCAGTATATAAAGGCTAGTTGTGTTCCTTGGGACCTAACTCGGGAATATTTTCTGTAATAAAAGACACTATAAGTTGATATGCATGTACATGTTTAAATGGTATTTTAATATGAAGTATAAAAAAAATGTACACTTAATAGAGATGATTGTGTAGCTTGGTTAGAGTGTAGTGGAGTAATGGGAATGAAGGGACATGTACGTCTGCCTCTTCATCCGTGGATGAAACTGCAGATTGAACTGGATGTGCATACTCTTATGGCTTCTCTACCTGTATCCATTTGACTTTAAATAATAATTTATCCGATGACGATTGCATTGACTTTCTTTTCTTCTGCTGATAAAGGCTTTTGTAACAGTTAATGGCATCAGCCACCAGCAGGACTTAAGGAAGGAAGACACGCAATGGAGTGAAACCGTGGAGTGAAGCAGCGGGTTGAAACAAAGTAATTTGCTTGTCGCACGCTGCAAAATTGGACGTCGCAACGTCACGACTTAAAAGAGGAACGTTTTGACTTTGAGTGAATCTTTGTTCCCTACTTGATCAAGGGAAACAGCATTAATCAGAACAACCTTACACATGGCAAACCTGTAGCTACCTCCCACTCAATGTCATTAGTGGGCTCGCCAGGTTTTGATCAACAATCCGATAGCTATATGGTAATTCTCGTGAGATGTGATCAACTCAGGCCCGAGAAACTTAAAATCCAAAATCGTGAAACTGTTGCCTTCAGCCAATGGTCCTCATCTGCCCTGCACATTTCCACAAAATGCACATTATACAATCACTATAGGCCTTGATTCATCAACTGAACCTTGATCAAGGCCTTGATGAACCATATTTAATAAAATCCCTTTCTTCTCACCCATAATGAAGCTTACGAACAACCCCACGAGCACCACAGTCGCTGCACTATGCGCTGCATACCACAGGTAGGACAGCGAGTAAAACCCTTCCAGACCACTTTTCCTGAAAATACACATACCGCTCAAAATAAATACAAAGAAAATAATTTAAAATGCAGAGACAAAAAAAATTATGACACAATCTTGAAATGAGAGACTTAAGAGGTAATTTGATACATCGTCTAATGTCAAAAAATAAATTCGGGACTGAATATCTATTACATACACATGGGGAGGATGATGGCCTAATCAACAAAGAGAAAACTACAAAAAGTAAGAGTATAAAGGATAGGATAAATGGTAAGGGAGTGTGGGAAGAATGATGGGAAAGGAGGTAGTAAAGGGAGGAGAGGTGAAAAGGAATGGGAGGAGGGAAGGATATGGTGGAACTGATAGGAAGGGGTTAAAATATCCGAATATTTTTGTACAAGTAATAAATACATACCTGCTTATTCTGCACTTGAGGCATAAATGCAATTGCTTAACCTTGACAACCTTGACATATAAAACCTTGACTTGACTTTGGTCTTTGGTATAAAAACCTTGACAATGACTCAAAAACTTTTAATTGCATTCAATGATAACCTTTGGAGTATTAAGAACAAAGACTAAAGTTTTCTAAAACTCAATGAAACCTCCCTTAAAAAGACCATAACAAAAAGGAGTTTCAATCATCACACCAATATAATTATAATAAATAAATAAAAATGACATTATGCATATTTAATATACAGTAGCTCCTCCATGAGCCTCAACACCGTAAACAAAAAATATAGGAGAAGATTATGACAATCGTAACTGTTGGAGGAATAGTATCGGTGAAGGAGTAAAATATAATGAAATAAGCCAGGTAAGATGGCATTACATGTACAGTGCCACAAAACTTGAAAGTCAATGAGTGCACAACTTGCCCAGCATGCTCAGCGGGCAGCGTAATGGTGCTTAGATGCTCCATGGAGGCTGGCGTCGAGGAGAAGACGTCAGGTGCAATGAAGTGCTCAACGAGATTCGGAGTGAACAGCAGTGAGGGAGATGTAAGCAGCGGCCCGGCTATGGGGGTGGATGAGGCATCTTGGCAGGCCTTTGAAATTAGCACACGAGCAGAGGCCGGAGTACGGACCGGCATGGTCAAGAGTCGTCCAATGCAAAGCCAAAATGCCATGGCAAGACCGACAAATAGTCCAACAATGGCCCCCTGTGGAGCACATCATTAGAGGAAAAGATGAATCAATATACGGAGCCAGAATTAATTATCTCATGAAATAGTCATGGACATGCTGTTCATAATTTTTCAATCATTGCTGTTTGTTATGTTAGTGAGAGACATAAAAGAGTGTCTATGAAAAAGGTGATAGACAGTTTTATCAGAACTGAAAATCAATCGATCACATTCACTCCAGATTGGGTGCTTACAAACTCAACAACAAAACTAGCGTTCATTGAACACCTTACTCTGCACAGTGTTCAATCTATAATTCAAATAAAATAAAATAATGAGTTTAAAGGTTGTATTAAAAATTCCGGAAGTTTCTTGCCATTGATGCAGACTTTATACACCACCTTATTTAACATGTCCGTGTACTGCTATATGGAAGTGGAAAGAAGGCGATTTGTGCTCTACAGTTCAAGTATATAATTAAATCGAAATAAAATAGAGACTTTAAAGGTCGTAGAAAATAAAATCCAGAAGTTTAGGGTAGGGTGGGGCAAGAGGCCCAGTAGGGGTCAAACGCCTACCCACAATATATACTAAACCACGTGATGCAACGAGCCCCATGATGCCTTGCGAGCTTCCTTCCGCAAACATCCTTTCCCGCCACGACGGCGACACAGGCAGAGAAAGCGGTACGTTTCTCAGATGTTTTTCTTTGTTTTCGTCCTGTTTGTTGTAAATTTCATACTTCATTTGTTCAGTACCATCATCTAAATAGCAGAAGAAACAGAACGTCTCTACTTTTTCTTGTTATAGGGATCTGTTAGCTATCTGTTGATGCCAGACTAAACTATTTGCCTCCCTTGCTTTAAGTCAGATTTCCAAAGATAAGATTTGTAACAGATTGGGGGTCAAACGCCCACTGGGATGTTGGGGCAAGACGCCTAATGTGCCCCTCATTCCACTGAATGTAATACCGACTTGACTTGAAATGCTAGAGTACTGCATGTCTCTCTCTCTCTCTCTCTCTCTCTCTCTCTCTCTCTCTCTCTCTCTCTCTTTCTCGCTTTCTCTCTTTCTCTCTTTCTCTCTTTCTCTCTTTCTCTCTCTCCTATGCTAGTAAAAGTGACTATCATTTGAATATATTCCGCTAAGTTATGAATAAAAGAAATTATGATTTAGAGACTGAATCATTTTTAAACACTTGTCAACAGATACATGATGGTGAGAACATACAAAAGGAAGACAGAGAGGGGCAATTATGGCCAAAGCAACTTGTCTGCAGCCTTGACAGCAGTGAGCGAGGGACTTCCACTCATTCGTGCCAGCAAGGACTTTGGTGTTCCGGCACATAGGCCTACCCTACGAAGGCACAGAGACCAGCAAGTAGCAGCACCTGGTGTGCTGAATTTTGGGAGATATAAGAATGCCCTTCCTCCTGAGATCGACGCGCAGCTGAAAGCACATGTAACGGAGATGCAGAGGCGACTGTACGGTCTGAGGATGCGGGACATGCAGCATCTAGCGTTTGATGTTGCTGAGAAGGCTGAAATTAGCCACCCTTTCAACAGAGAGTCCCGGATGGCAGGAAGGGACTGGGTCCAGAACTTTCTCTCCCGTCACGACCTCACCCTCAGGCGGCCTCAAGCAACCAGCATAGTGTGTGTTGTGGGCTTCAATAAACCCAGGGTCCAGGGTTTCTTTGACCTCTTCAAGGAGTGTTTGACAGCTGAAGACTACACCCCTTCAAGAGTGTGGAACATGGATGAGACAGGGCTGACAACTGTTCAAAAGCCCGGGAAAGTCATGGCCACAAAAGGTGCTCGACAGGCTTCGAGTGAGGAGGCAGACTGGCCTTGTCTTATATGCTGTGAGGAGTACAGCCGTGCCAGACCCAGGGAGGTGTGGGTGCAGTGCCAGTTGTGCCTTCATTGGGCACATGAACAATGTACGCCAGGACTGGCCCAGTTCCTGTGCCCAAACTGCGAGTCGGATGTCTCGGACTGACATGTGCCCATGACTGTTTGAATTTGACCAAGTCACAATTCATGACATTTTGTATTTACAGTGAAATTTCCTCTATGTAGGAGACTATGTTTTTCTAGTCAGACGTTAGTATTATCTTCTTTTTATGTAATTCGGAAGTAAGGGGCAAAACGCTCACTTCTCAGGGGCAACACGCCCACAGTAAGCGTTTTGCCCCAACCTGGTGGGCGTTTTACCTCCGGCATGGGGCAAAGAGGCCAAAAAAAATAAAATAATTCACTTCTTGTTCTTTTTCGTTTTTTTCTATCTTGGTGTGCTTGTGCTATTATGTAGCGCTAATGTGTCCTTATTGTTTGCATTTACTTTTAGTTCTCTATAGCTGCAACAGGAGCAGATATCAGCAATCTTGCTTAATGGGGGCGCTTGCCCCACGCTACCCTATCGCTGTACAAGTGGTGCCTTATACACCATTTTATTTAAAACATTACATTAGTTAATCGTGCCTGCTGTTTGTGTCCTTCATGACATCCTTAAAAACAGCAAGTTTCCTGTTTGGAATCATTTTCAGTTTTGTTTGACTGCCAGGCAGACAGACAAAGCAAAAAATTATCTCGCTTCTCTCTGCACATGTGTGATCAAGACAAATTGAGAGCCAAAGCACAGTTAAACTACAGGTTTGTTTTCCAATTCATGTTGCGATTCGTGTTCAAAATGTAACATTCAATTGAAATCAAGTTGTTCTTTGATAATAAACTGACATTTGTAAGTGGAGAGACGGACAGGCAGACAGAAGTGACCCAATTGCTTAACTCCGCTTTTCGCTTCACGTGCAAGGGGTAACAACATTTTTCCAGGGTTAAGCACAAAAGTGACAACAGCAAAAGGAAAAGTCAGAGCCAAAAAATCCTGCGATTAAAAACTACTTTTGTTCTCTCGAAAAGAAAACTTGCTTTCAAATGTATATATATATATATATATATATATATATATATATATATATATATATATATATACATATATATATATATATATATATATATATATATGTATATATATATATATATATATATATATATATATATATATATATAATCGTTAGATTAAATAAGACGCGGACGTAGCTTCAGGACGTCGATCTTTAATTAAATGTAATTAATTAAATTAAATGTAATTAAAGATCGACGTCCTGAAGCTACGTCCGCATCTTATTTAATCTAACGATTATTTATTCAATACAAATGAGACGCCCTGCTCGTACTTTGGAGTTTCTACTATTTCTTACAGTTATATATATATATATATATATATATATATATATATATATATATATATATATATATATATATATATATATATATATATATATATATATATATATAATTACATACATACATATATCTGCGCAGTGTCTGTGTTGTGTTGTCCTGTCCTGTGTTGTCACTGAACTCCTCCCTCATACTTTAGTGAAACCGTACCAAACTTCTCGTATACACATACCTCTCCCGTGTGTATGTCCTAAGGATTTTTGTACACCGCTCCTTTCCTATGCCATCTCCAGGCATGGCATGACGTCATTGCTGGGCACCGAAGGGGACCCGGCAATGACGCGTGCTCAAAGGGAGTACTCAGTTTTCACTCTGGTTTCTTGTTCGTTTGTTTCTTTTCTTGTTTTGCTGTTTGTTTATCCGGGCGATATCTCAGCCATCCTTTGAGCTAGGAAGCTGAAATTTTGGCACAGTTGTGAGCAAGTACTTTGGCAAAAACAGCAGTTTTTGTTTTTTGATTAATCAATTAATTGATTAGTTACTTAATTATTATCGATTAATTAAGTACTTATTTATTTCCTTTGTCTTCTGGGCATTGTCTCAGGCACCTTTTGAGCTAGGACGCTGATATTTGGACACGACAATGACCAAGTGATTCGGCTGTAAAGGCTATTTTTGATTTATTGATTAATCAATTAATCGAATAATTATTTAATTATTCAATTAATGACTTAATTAACTAATTATTTTATTTTTAAGTTACAGATTTGAATGAAACGGTGGTGGTCTAGGTATTATGTTAGCGAATTGATTAATTATTTAATTATATTATGATTATTATGTTTTTATTTTCATTATTAATCATTTATTTATTTTCTTTCTCATCTGGGCAATATCTCAGGCACCTTTTGAGCTAGGAAGCTGATATTTGCACATGACAGTGACCAAGTGATGTGGCTATAAAGGATATTTTTCATTTATTGATTAATCAATGAATCTATTAATTATTTATTTAATGATCAATTAATTGTGTAATTTTTTCGATTAATGACTTATTTAATTAATTTTCAAAAAGGTACAGCTTCGGATGAAGCACTGGTGGTTTAGGTATGCATTAGCCAATTGATTAAGAAAATATTTTATGATTATAATTTATTGATTTTAATTATGCAATCAATCAATCAATTATTGTACACCTCTCCCTCCCAATACAGTCTATATGCGCTGTATCGCGGTATTGCCGCGCTAGATGATGTTATTTATTTATTTATTTGGCATGGGGGCAGTGTACTTTGAATGTATCTGTACTTGCTTGTTTTCTTGTTTGTTTGTTTGTCCGGGCACCCAGAAATAGAAAAATAGAAAAAAATATTTTGGAAATACCAATGTTCTTCACGTCAATTATTCATTTCAGAAGGGTAGCCACACAGAAATAGTACAATGAGACCTGGTTGGGGTTACTGAAATTCAACTAGATGGTATTCATAGAATACTTACCCTGCGCAGTCAACTTGGTGTGAGCCAACTCTTCTATTTTTGAACATTTCTTTTTTTTTTGATCCAATATGGCTGCCAGACCACGTGAGCGATGACATCATAAATTTATATTCTCTAAATAATTGTTGCATAGATCATGCTCAATAAATTTCAAACTGATCAGACTAAGCATTGTCCCTGTCAAATTATGACGTCATAATTATGGCACCAATGATGTCATCGTTAACAACACCTATTCCCCATATGGAGTTCTTTACAATGAGCCATGTTTCAATTTTTTAAATGCTGACATTTACATTTTTTAAATCGCAAATTGCAAAAGGTCATTTTAATAGACTGATATGCTGAATGCATCTATGAAGATTCCCCTCGATAGGATCAAAAATGAGGGAGGAGCTAGGTTTTACAAGTTTATACTTAAAAACGTCATAACTCCGAAACCATGTGATGCATGACGTCATGCTCGCTGACTTTGTTGTTCGTCATGTGTATGCGATTCTGCCTGCAAAGTTTGGCCTCGATCTGTTCAGTCGTTTTGGAGAAAATTGGATTTTATTGATTTTTCAGGCTTTTCACTCAAAACAATATGGCGTCCGAACCACGTGAACCCGAACCACGTGAAATTTTATTTCTGCATCAATTTGTACCGAGAAGATGCTCAAGAAATTTCATCCTGATCGGATAGTTTTTTTACTTGTCGAATTATGACGTCATAACGGCGGCACCTATGACGTCATCATTGACATATGTTATTCCGCATGGAGAGTTCTTTGCAATGAGGCCTGTCTCAATTATTTCTGTGCAGCGGTTTTTGAGATATAGAGGTGGAATTTTTTTGTTTTTTACAAGATGGCGCCCGTACCACGTGACCTGTGACGTCATAACATTCACTAAAATATTCTACAGGAGGAGGCCCTCCTATGGTGAAAATTTCATGTCAATTGGACCAACGTTTGCCGAGAAAATGAATTTTTAAAATGCAGACACGCATTTATGTACGTACATACCTGAATGCTTAACCCTGCCTTTCGCTTCGCGAGCGCAGGGTAACAAGGGATATTACCCACAGATATGACATATGGCCTCAGCAGGTATTTTTATACATACAGTTATTGGGAAATAACAGTTATTGGGAAATAACAGTTATTGGGAAAAAAAATCAACGCCAAGCAGTCAAAAATCAACGCCAAGCAGTCAAAAATGCATAGAGGTAAACTGATATTGACGTCACTTGTACATTTTTCACTTTAAATAAAAGACAGTGTATAAAGCTTCATATGTGATGGCTGTACATATCAAAACTTGGTGGACCCGTTGGGTGTCTGACAAGGAGGAATCGATTCGATTTTGGTGAAGATCTGAATATGGATTCGGATATGAGAAATATTTAATTTTTAAGTGATTCTTCACCATTGGGAGATAGGGCCAAAAACTATACATTGTGGGATTTCTCAAAAACTTATGGATGGATTTGGACGAAACTTGTTGGACAGGTTGTGTGTGTGACAAGGAAGCATCGATTCGATTTTTGGTGAAGATCTGAATATGGATTTGGACATGAGAATTATTTAATTTTTTAAGTGATTCTTCACCATTGAGTGATATGGCCAACCAGGCGGAGGTATGCTCTCTTCTGAGTGTCGTTCTAGTTCATACTTGCTTTTCAAAAGTTCAATTGTCTTGGGCAAATTTTGGACCTTTAGTAATAACTATGTGATTTATAATATGTATGAGGTAATCAAGTAATCGTATATAAACAATAAATCATATATTAATTAAGAGCAGTATCAATTTCTGGAATTTTTTTTTCCTATTATTGATATCTATGCTTCTGAAATCAATCATACTCCCTAAATAAATTCTGTGGAAGATTTGGTGCTTTTGTCCGGCCTCTAACGGTATTTCCTATATATACTGTATAGCAGTTTTATACCAGTTTTGAATGTTTGCTTCAATGACATGATGAATGAAATCTTCTATATTGTACCTGTGGTGTGGCACAGGGAAAGAACATTCCCAGGCAGAAGAGACCCAGAAGTGGGCCACCCATAATGCCAAATATGCTGAGTGCAGCCTGGAATCAGGAAGGAATATGTTGAGTGAGTGATCAAGAAAAGACAGAAAGCAACACGATAAAAGACAAACTATCTTTACATATGGATGAACGGTGTCAAACAGGTCTTACCTCCAGGATCGAGCCCATTTGGGATGCCAGATATGCCAAGCCGAGGCAGAGGAGACCGTACCCGAGTGCTGGAATAATAATCAAGGAAAGAGAGGAAACTTCAGACAATGATCCTCGCCATAGGTCTCTTGTGAGCAGAGATACCTCAAAACTGTCTATTCCTCTCATACATTATCAGTCTGTACATGTCCGTACAATATATAACCAGAATATAAATCTGCACATTGTTTGCACGAATAGCTTTGCAAATATATTCAATAAATAAATTCTTAATTGGAATAATAATGAGAATAGTCATTTGTTCTAATATATTGTTGCGGTTTTGCGATAAAGGCAAACCCCCTATAGTTAATTGCATGACAACATGTAGCCTGCAGTAGTTGGTTATTTCTTATTGAATGTAAAGATTAGCCCCTTCCCATCTATATTATAATAGCCGTAGATGATTCTGTCTGTCTGTCTGTCTATCTGTTGGGTGTCTGTCCGGGGTGTGGCTTACTCGGTTTGCAGAGTAGCTCCACCCATAGCTCCACCCATTCTGGGAGTGGCTATAAACAAATATCCACCATTTTATTAACTCGCATAGCTTTGAGTCCTGTTTTGTAGGCCCGTGGTGTCTTGCTCTCCCCCAGTTTTATTTCAAATCAAATTCGATTAATCATTTCATTTTTCACAGTCGCTAACATAGTTTTAGACTCGGTTGAAAAAAAACGGGAAGAAAATCCGATGAAAGTTGCCGTTTATAGAACGAAATGAATTCTCAAAGGCCTGTAACTTCAAGGCCATTGAGTCTCTCTCACGCCTTTATCTCCAATCTAAC
The DNA here is from genome assembly GCF_964187855.1 of Myxine glutinosa. Lineage (NCBI taxonomy): Eukaryota > Metazoa > Chordata > Myxini > Myxiniformes > Myxinidae > Myxine > Myxine glutinosa. The sequence goes on along the minus strand of NC_136262.1, from coordinate 50,985,882 downwards.
TCACCATATGATTTCATTTTTATCGATGGTTTTACTTTTAGACTCGGTGTCAGCAATAATTGAGAACAATCCACACACGCGGGAAAATGCAGAGATATATTTTTTAAAATCGCGTCATGGTGTATCATACACCGCCCAACATGACACCGCCGGCAATGTGTCGATATATATTAAAAATTCGCTTTTGCTTTTCCGTTATGATATATTACTATTTCGTTTGATGATAGTCGTCACAAAAACGTCAACAATGATGCCGACATATATTTCTTCGTTTTTATTTCATTCAACATATTAGCCGGAAGTAAAATATGTTTCAGGAAATTACCGAGAGATATTTCTTCGTTTTTTTTATTAGTTATGTGCGCATACACTTTAAATAGGTTTATTTGAAATCTTTAATTTTCCACAAACATTCCACACACGCGGGAAAATGCAGAGATATATTTTTTAAAATCGCGTCATGGTGTATCATACACCGCCCAACATGACACCGACGGCAATGTGTCGATATCTATTTTAAATTCGATATATCATTTCATTTTTCACAGTCGCTAACATAGTTTTAGACTCGGTTGGAAAAAAACGAGAAGAAAATCCGATGAAAGTTGCCGTTTATAGAACGAAATGAATTCTCAAATGCCTGTAACTTCAAGGCCATTGAGTCTCTCTCACGCCTTTATCTCCAATATAACTCACCATCATGGTTTTAGACTCGGTGTCAGCAACGCGGGAAAACGCAGAGATATATTTTTAAAAATACACCATATCACCGCCCAACAGCCAACAAGTATCATACACCGCCCAACATGACACAGACGTCAACATTTCGACATTATCGCTTTTTCTTTAAACCGAGCCGAACCGAATAAACCGAGTGAATTCACCGTTTACCTTTGATGACAGTCGTCACAAAACGACATATATTTCTTCGTTTTTATTTCATTCAACATTTTTAGCCGGAAGTAAAATTACCGAGAAATTACCGAGTTCAGGAAATTACCGAGACATATTTCTTCGTTTTTTTATTTATTAGTTATTTGCGCATACACTTTAAATAGGTCTATTTGAAATATTAAATTTTCACAATGTAATTTACTTGCCATTTGTCATTTGATAATTATGAGACACTTCCTATTGAGGATCGTGACAATTCATGCGGTGCGTGGAAACTTCCATTTCCAAAATGGATGAAGAACGCAGCCCTGAACAGGATGCAGCAAGAAAACGAATGAGAAGGGCGAACGAGTCCGTCGTCGAACGTCAATGCAGACTTGAACAGGATGCAGCCAGAAAACGAATGAGACGGGAGAACGAGTCCATCGACGAACGTCAATGCAAACTTGCGGGGTCACCCGTGGGAATCCCTCGGGCATGGATGTGTGTGACATTTCGACATATTGAGTTAGATGCTGCACATTCATTTTTACAAAATGGTTACTGGCAAGTCATCAGATCCAGAAATGGTGTAAAAACCACCGTTTAGAGGCCATTTTTCCCCGCAAAGCGGGGGTTTGCCTTTTCGGGGACCGTGGTAGTTGTTGTTTTTTTGTCCCCTTTTTGAAGCAATGTTTTACGGCCGGATGCCCTTCCTGACGCCAACCCTTTTTGCCGCCTTCAACGACAAACAGGGAATTACCAGTGAACTGGTACTCAATTAGCCGACCTCGGAAGGATGACAGGCTGAGTCAACCCCCCTGGCATTAATTCGGCGATCGACCGAGATTCGAACCCAGGATCCTAAGCCGGCAGCCTAGCCGCTAGCCCAACACCAGAAATGGTGTCATGAACACAATTTATTTACGCACAAGCACAAAAGCAAGACGGGCCGATTTCCGATTCCGACGGGCGAGACGGGCCGATTTCCGATTCCGACGGGCCGATTTGGAGCAAGAAAAAGAACGAGACGGGAGAAAAAGGAGAGAAACGAGACGGGGAAAGCCGATTGGAGAGGCGAGTGAGGCGCGATTGGAGAGGATTGTGAGGCGCGATTGGAGAGGAGTGTGAGGCATGATTGGAGAGGAGTGTGAGGCGCGATTGGAGAGGAGTGTGAGGCACGATTGGAGAGGAGTGATTGGAGGGGAGTGTGAGGCAGGATTGGAGAGGAGTGTGAGGCACGATTGGAGAGGAGTGTGAGGCGCGATTGGAGAGGAGTGTGAGGCGCGATTGGAGAGGAGTGTGAGGTGCGATTGGAGAGGCGTGTGAAGGATTGGAGAGGAGAGGAGTGTGAGGGATTGGAGAGGTGAGGGATTGGAAAGGAGAGGGATGTGAGGGTTTGGAGAGGAGAGGAGTGCTGGGTGGAGAGAGGAGAGTGTCAGGTGGAGACAGGAGAGTGTCAGGTGGAGGCAGGAGAGTGTCAGGTGGAGAGGAGTGAGGGGTCACATATTATGTGAAATAAATAAATTGTGTTCATCACACCATTTCTGGATCTGATGACTTGCCAGTAACCATTTTGTAAAAATGAATGTGCAGCATATAACTCAATATGTCGAAATGTCACACACATCCATGCCCGTGGGATTCCCACGGGTGACCCCGCTAGTTGTGTAATAATCCACACCAATGTGCGTTGAAGGTAGACAGGACTTCAAACCTTCGTGTGGTTGAGGGAAGACATTTTGATGTGCAGGAAGGCGTGGCCAAAAGCAAGCCCACGTGACCAATGAGGGGTCGGGGACACGTCACCAGTAAGCGACCAATGGGTTGTGAAACCACCCCGAATGAAAGAGGGAAGGGGGACTGAAACCTTCCTAGGGGGAGGAATGATTGAATGCCCGCACGTGACGAACCTCAGCCAATGGGAGGCTGTGGAACATTCTGGAAGCTTTTCGGGTCTGATAAAAACCCCCGTCCATCGCATTTTCCCCTCTTGCTTTACCGACGCTCTTGCTCTTGCTTCACCGACGACCCTGTTGCTTTGCCGACGACTCTCTTTGACTCTCTTGCTCTTGCTTCACCAATGACCCTCTTGCTTCGCCGACGCCCCTCATCAGCTCTGACTTCGCAGATCTCTCGCTCTGATCCGGCTGACCTGCAAGTGTTGGCCCAACCTGCGACTCATCTTGAAGCTGGTCGTCCAACCTGCGCTGAATCTAGCCCTGCCTGCGTTGAAGCTCGTCCAACCTGTGCTGAAGTTCGTCGTTCTTGCTGACTTCGAGGTGGCGGTTCGTCCTTCGGACCTTACCTCATCCAGGCTGCATATCCGGATCAAGGATCTAGGATCGAGCTGCGCACTGCGCACACCAAGCGGCCACCCTCGAGTCAATCCCAGCACGTACATCGGTACAAGAATAACCAGTGTGTCATTCCCTGTGTGTGAGTGTGTGAAGGCGCCTGTGGGGTTTATTAAAGGTGGGCGCGATTCGGAAAATTTTAAGTCCGCTTACCGCTTATCCGCTCCGCCAGCCCGTGTAGTCCGATTCGCTTATCCGCTTCAGCGGCCGAAAATCTTAGTCCGCTTACCGCTTATCCGCTTATCCGCTTCGATTCGATTTTTTAAAAGCGCTTCGACGTTTTAAAAGCGATTTTTGACGTTTCTAAAGGGAATTTAATGCTTTTTAAGCCTAAATAGCCATTTCTAACTACTACAAAGACAAACAAAGCTTTTAAGATCAAAAATATACATTTTTATTTGAATAAAATTTATTCAAAATTTATTGAAATAAAGTTTTCCACTCGACTCTACTCTACTCTACAGTTAATTTAAATATAATTTTAATATATGCAAGTTACATTAAAGAAAAATCAATTTGTCTGTCCTTTCTTTGACAAGAGAGTCTACTAGTCAACAGACTAGCAGTCTGTTGACTAGTCCTCGTCTTCCTCCTCCACCTCGTGGGCCTTCTTGAGGATTTGGAGGTTGCCCTTCATGAAGACGAGGGCCTCGAAGTTCGGTGCAGCCAGGGCCGACCTCTTAGGCCTGAGGATGTCCGACCCGTAGCTGAACACGCGCTCGACCGAGGCAGAGCTCGGGAGCGGCGTGTTATGCCTGAGAAATAGAGTTACCCAAGCATCACGGAACTCGAGCGGGAAGAGATTGGGCGAGAGCCCCGGGTTCCCCCTCAGCGGCTTCCTCGACCAGTTGTTGACCTCTTCCCTGATCTTCTCCTCGAGGTTCTCCTCCTGCTGCCCCTCCTCCATGGCGAACAGGTAGTCCGTACTGCTCGAGCCGGGCTGGGGTCCCTGCTGGGGGGCAGGGTCCAGGTGCTCGTCAGGCAGGACGTTGTGCTGGGCATCGTGGTACCTCTGGTAGTGCACCTTCAAGTTTGAACTTGATCCGGGCTGGGCTTTGCGTGTCTTTGAGCACTTGGTGCACGTGGCCTTGCTGTCCACGACCTTGAAGAAGGGGGCGATGTGCCTCCACTTCTGGCTGAGGCTGGAATTGTCTGTGTCCATTGTCACGTTGATCTCAGCCGACTCGATTGAGTCCAGCGACATCCTGCTCTCGCTGCGCGTGAGCTGAGGGGTCAGGGCGCAGATCTCCTGACTGTCCTCCACGTCCCCCATCATGTTGACCGCCGTGTTGTGGATGTCGCTGTGCTGGGACTGCTGGTTTACGTCGCTCGTGTGCCTGTCCCTGGCACTGCCGCTGGGCTGGAGAGTCAGAAATCTCTCCATCTTGACGTTATTGCCGCTCTAGCGTCCAATAAAATATTCAGTTTTCACTTATTATTCACTTAAATAAATATTCACAATTCGAGAGTAACGGCTCAGGCTAACAGCTGATTTGGCGAATCGCGATGCGCTTTAATTTTTCGGTAGTCCGCTTACGCTTATCCGCTTCGGTTTCCGGGGGTTGTTCCGATTCGCTTATCCGCTTCGAAAACGTTAGTCCGCTGCAGCGGATAAGCGGATAAGCGGACTTTCGAAGCGGACCGCCCACCTTTGGGGTTTATTATAGGTAAGGGATTAATAAGGCTGCATCTTTGTCTCTTTCTATTGCTTTGAAAATAAAAGGCTGTACATTTTGTTGTTGCTTTCAAACCCGTTCGGGTACGTCTTTTCTCCATTGGCCTAGCATCATCTGAGACCGAATTTGGCTTGAATCAGGTCCGTAAATCACGTCAGGTAACGCCGCTTTCCACACCATGCAAATCCACTCGGCACGCAATAAAGTGTGGGAAGCGAGGGTTCGATCCCCGGTTTCTTCGGTCGCGTGTCTTGAAGGTATTTGGGATTATTTGACCAGCAAACTCTTCAGTGCGTGGCTGGGAGGTTGGCGATCGGAATTGCTTAGCAATCCATCGATCACGAGCTTAGTCACGGTCGGCGGCCTCAGTGGACCCGGAGTTTGAGGGGGAGCGGGGTAATAAACTCCCCTTAGTACGTCGACGAACCCGAGATCCACACCAAAATTTTTGTCAAGGAGTGGGATTTTTGAACCCTCGCAAACAAAATTGGTGTCAGGAGTTTGCGATATTCGGATCTGGAGTACACTTCCCGTACTGCGAAATTACGAGCGTGTGGAAATTTTGTTTAAAACAAACAAAAAAAATTATTATTAAATTCGGATGATGGCGGACCAAGACGAGCAGGTTTCGGTGGGTATAGAAAGTGTAGAGAATGAGGATGAATTAATGGCTCAGGACATAAACAAACAGATTAACCTTGGAGTTAATTACGGTGCAGCAGGGAGTGGAGATAATGACGGCGCTTCGCACGCAGGGCCAGCGGCGGAGGCTGAACCCGTTGTGCAAGCGGGATTTAACATGGAATTATTCATGACTCAATTCAGCGCATACTTGGAAGAGTTAAGATGTGAAATGAATAAAATGGGTAATCGAATGGACACCATGGGGGAGGAAATTGGGCGTAGGATGAGCGAGGAGGTCGCGGGGGGTGCGTGACAAGGTAAAGCGGTGTGAGATGCGCGCGCCTCCAGCGAGAGCTGAAGGAGAGCACGGCTAAACTGGAAGGGGGAATAGAAGGACTGACGCGGAAAGTAGAGAAACTGACGGTGGGACAACAGGAATTAAGGGAACAAGTGGGTAGGAATGCCGATGTTATAGGTGGGTTAAAGTCAGCACAGGAGGAATTAAAACGGGAAGTTGTAGCGACCAAGAAAGAATGTAAAATGGTGCACGAGGGACTGACGAAGGAACGGGAAATTAGGACGCAAATAGAGACGACCAAGGTAACCTCGGAGGGGGAGATTTCAGAGGCACATCGGGAAATAATCGGAGTTAAGGAAAAATGGAGGAGGTGGAAAATGATGTCAGTAATATTCAAAAGAGACGAAGTGAAACGGGGAATGAAATGCGGGAGGAATTGATGGAATGTATGCAAGGGTGGTGCTCACAGCGTGATGAGGTACTTGCTAATCAAATAAAAAGATTGCAGGTTATTGAAGAGAACCGGATGAAGATGGGTCCCGAGGTGAGTAGCGATGATTTCGGGAATGTGTATGGTGCGATTGGTGTTCGGCTAGCTTGGGAGAAAGGACAGACCCAGGAGTTCATGCAGGGCCAAATGCGAGGGGTACGAATGGTACGGAGTGTGTGGAGAGAGTGTGCGCACCGGTGTGCGCAAGTACGGAATGGGGTGCGAGGGGTAATCAGACTCAGGCATCGACACCGACCGGGATTTGGGTCAGTGGGATGAATAGGGGGCGCGAGCCCCAAATAAGTTGTGCACCATGGGGACCGGAGGGGGTCGGTGCGGCGTCGGTCTCACAAGGACTGGCGTGCGGGATTCGTACCTCCAGCATCCCGCACTGTAATGCTGGCGCCGTACGACGGTAAGAGCGATCTGCGGGCGTATCTGGCCCAGTTCGACCATGCGTGCAGGGGTAACGGTTGGGGACCAGACGAAGGTGGGATACACCTTGTGGCAGCACTGTGTGGTGCGGTGGCAGAGGTCTTGACTGCTTTACCACCGGGTGCTGTCACCCTGTCGGATCTCCGTTCGGCCCTAATTAATCGATTCGGTGTGGAACAGCAGAGCGAGCTTGTTGAAGCTCAACTCACGGTGCGAAAACGGAAACCCCAAGAGACCATCGGGGAGTTGGTGTACGACATTCGCCACGCATTGGGGATAGCGCATGCGGACATGGCCACGTCTTCCCATGAAAGCTTGGCGCTAGACCACTTTATACAGGCCTTTTCGGACCCTGAGCTTCGGCAACAGCTGGCCATGTGGCACCTGCAAACCCTGAGCCAGGCGGCTGACGCTGCAGCCTGTTGGGAAGCAGCGAGACCCTTGGCCCGGTGGGGCGAGCGCCACGAGGTAGCAGTGAGGCAGGTAGGGCCCATAGCTAGTGGTGGTTCCCTGAGAGGGTCCGCCCCTGAATGGGGTCCGGACCTGGAGGACATGGTTCGAAGGCTAGTGGACCAGCGGTTAGTGGGGTCTGGACCATGGCAGGCGGCTCCGGTGATGGCATGCGGTGGGCCACCACCAAATACCGCAACTCGGGTGTGCAGGGGGGGAAATTCGGATTTTCGGAGGCATGCACCTTACCAGGTGAGGTGCTATCACTGTGGCCGGTTGGGTCATCGTGCATGGGACTGCAGAGCCCCATGCAGGGATAGACCCCGGCACCTGTGACCACCAACTCTGCCCCACATGGATCGGATTAGCAGACCCCAAACCCCCCTCCCCACCCCCCCCTCCCCCCCACTGCCAGGGCCCAGGAAATTACTCCCATAGAGAGGGTCTCGTAGCTTAGAGGACTGGGGGAGTATTGAACCCCCACATGGGGTTGTGGTGGTGGTGTTATTTCTTATTGAATGTAAAGATTAGCCCCTTCCCATTGTGTAATAATCCACACCAATATGCGTTGAAGGTAGGCATGATTTCAAACCTTAGTGTGGTGAGGGAAGACATTTTGATGTGCAGGAAGGGGTGGCCAAAATCGAAGCCCACGTGACCAATGAGGGGTCGGGGACACGTCACCACCAAGCGAACAATGGGTTGTGAAACCTCCCCGAATGAAAGAGGGAAGGAGGACAAACCTTCCTGGGGGGGGGGGGGGGAAGGATTGAATGCCCACACGTGACGAACCTCAGCCAATGGGAGGCTGTGGAACATTCTGGAAGCTTTTCGGGTCTGATTAAAAAAAACCCCGCCCATCGCATTTTCCGCTCTTGCTTCGCCGACGCTCTTGCTCTTACTTCGCCGACGACCCTATTGCTTCGCCGACGACGCTCTTGCTTCGCCGATGCCCCTCATCAGCTCTGACTTTGCCGATCTATCGCTCTGATCTGGCTGACCTGCAAGCGTTGGCCCCTCTCGCGACTCATCTTGAAGCTGGTCGTCCAACCTGCGCTGAATCTAGCCCTGCCTGCGTTGAAGCTCGTCCAACCTGTGCTGAAGTTCGTCATTCTTGCTGACGTTGAGGCAGCGGTTCGTCCTTCAGACCTTACCTCATCCAGGCTGCACGTCCGGATCGAGGATCGAGCTGCGCGCTGCGCACGCCCAGCGGCCACCCTCGAGTCAATCCCAGCAGGTACATCGGTACAAGAATAACCGGTGTGTCATTCCCTGTGTGTGAGTGTGTGAAGGCACCTGTGGGGTTTATTACAGGTAAGGAATTAATAAGGCTGCATCTTCATCTCTTTCTATTGCCTTGTAAATAAAAGGCTGTACATTTTGTTGTTACTTTCAAACCTGTTCGGGTACGTCTTTTCTCTATTGGCCTAGCATCATCCGAGACCGAATTTGGCTTGAATCAGGTCCGTAAATCACGTCAGGTAATGCCACTTTCCACAGCATGCATATCCGCTCGGCACGCAATAAAGTGTGGGAAGCGAGGGTTCGATCCCCGGTTTCTTCGGTCGCGTGTCTTGAAGGTATTTGGGATTATTTGACCAGCAAACTCTTCGGTGCGTGGCTGGGAGGTTGGCGATCGGAATTGCTTAGCAATCTGTCAATCATGAGTTTAGTCACGGTTGACGGCCTCAGTGGACCTGTACGTCGACGAACCCAGGATCCGCAACAATATGATGGGGTGATATGTTAGTGCACTGACCTTTGGCCTGTCTCGTCTGGTTCGATTCCCACAAAAGCAACATCCTTCAGAGGGACTTTAAGCCAGGTGTCCGGTTCCACTAGAATTTGCTGCGCACTTCCGTCTGAGCCGTCTGCCCTGGCTTTCAATCCCAAACCAGCTATAAACCATCACCTTGGAGTTTCGCAGGCAAGGCAATTCATCAATTTGTGTGGCATTCCTCGGTTGGGCATCTGACAGCAGTAGTTGGTGGACGTTAAAGATCCCACGGTGTCCATTGTGAAGAGCTATATCATCTACCATTCTGCACCCTGAACAAATTACAAATTCCTGCTCTAATCTATAAGGGGGCACTGCATCAGCGGCATTACTGCACCCCAGCAGATGATGCTACCGACGGTGCAGTTCGAAAATTATCAGCCATTGCGTTCTGGTATATCTCAAATACCACATTCCTGCCCTCACCAATATTATAACACCCACTGTCAGTGATGTGAAGCAACTCTCTGGAAAAAGAGTAATGTATAGTATGGTCATGGATTATGATGATCAGTAATGTATTGATCTTTTCTACCCTGGTTAATTCACCCCAGATTCACTTTGTTGAAATACCAACTTTTTTCCTGGAAGTCCTAGCAGTGTCCATGTGTTTATTTTTTTTTACCTCTCCCACCCCCCCTCGTTCCCATGCCCCACCCCCCGAAGCCCTCTCCCTCCCACAGATCTCCCGACGTCCTGCTCTCAAATGTTGGACTTGTGTGCTTCCCTCTCTCTTCCCATCTTGTCTCATCTTCTCTCTTCCCTTCTCCCTTTATCTTGAAGGATCTGGGGCTCCCACGTCGATCGGAAGAATGGACGCGACAAAAAGCTGGAATTCATCCGAGTTGCTTTAATCAAACCAAACACTCAGGCACTCTGAAAAGCCCGTTTATCGGGCAGCAATATATATACATATTATCCCGGAGCGTTTGCCCAGGAAAGGCGAGAGGGGGCGTGGCCCAGCGTCCTGGCTGCGGCCTGGTAAGTTGAGGGCGAGCCTGCCCGGGCATGCCCGGGCATGCCCGGGCGTCCCGACCGAGGCCTGGCAAGTTGAGCGCGGGCCTGCCCGGGCGTCCTGGACGAGCCCGGCATGGTGATCGCTCCGCGTCCTTGATAGGTGCAAGGCGATTGTGAAAACCCAGCGGTAGCTGCTACACACGTCCCCCCAGAATCGACTTGCACCGGCAGGGTCAATTTGAGGGGGGTCCTGATGACCCCGCCGAAGCGACCCCTGGCCGGTCGTGGGAGGGGGTCCGGTGTGGTGGTGGGCGGTCGAGTGGGGGGCACCGTGGACGGGGGGCGGCCTCGCCGTGGCGGAAGGGCCACCCGTGGTGGGTGGTCGACGTCCACGTGCGCCGGCTTGAGGCGGTCCACCGCAATCCGGTCCGACCTGCCGCCGATGTCGATGACGAACGACTTGTCGTCCCGTCGCAGCACCCGGAAGGGCCCGTCGTACGGCGGCCGGAGTGGCCCCCGATGTGCGTCGTGACGCACAAAAACATACTCCGCTGTGCGAAGTGCTGGGGGGACGTAGGACTGGGGGTCACCGTGGTGGGATGTTGGCATGGGGGCAAACCGTCGGGCGGCCTCCTGGAGGTCCGAGCGCTGGTGAGCTGCGGACCAGGGACTGGTAGCGTCGGGCACGAATTCGCCCGGGACGCGTAGCGCCTGGCCATAGACAAGCTCGGCGGTGGATGCCTGGAGGTCCTCCTTGGGGGCCGTGCGGAGGCCCAAAAGGACCCACGGCAGCCGGTCGGCCCAACCGCCGTCTTGAAGGCCGGCCATGAGCGCGGCCTTCATGGAGCGGTGGAATCGCTCGCACAACCCGTTTGCTTGGGGGTGGTAGGCCGTAGTACGGTGGAGCTTGACCCCCAGGTTGCGGGCGACCGCGCCCCACAGCTCGGAGGTGAACTGTGGTCCGCGGTCTGACGAGATGTCCGCCGGTGCGCCGAAGCGGGCGACCCAGGTGGCGATGAAAGCCTGCGCCACGTCGGCGGTGGTGGTGGAGACGAGGGGAACGGCCTCCGGCCACCTGGTGGTCCTGTCCACCATGGTGAGCAGGTGTGTGAACCCCCGTGACGGGGGGAGGGGGCCCACCAGATCCAAGTTGACGTGGTCGAAACGTCGTTCGGGCACGGTGAAAGGTGCCAGCGGGGCCTGGGTGTGTCGGTGGACCTTGGCCCGTTGGCAGGCCGTGCAGGTGCTGGTCCAATCGCAGACGTCCCGACGAAGGCCGTGCGAGACGAATCGCGCTGACACCAGCTTCTGGGAAGCTTTCCGGCCCGGGTGGGAAAGGCCGTGGAGGGAGGCGAAGATGCGGCGTTGCCGGGTGACGGGCACGATGGGGCGAGGCTGGCCTTGGGAGACGTCGCAGAGCAGGACAGTGTCCGCGAAGGGGATGTCGGCCAGGCGGAGGCCCGTGTCCGCCGCCCGGAGGGCTTGCACCGTGGTGTCGGTGGTTTGGTCCGCCGCCATAAACGCAAAGTCCACGCCCAGGTGGACCGCGTTCGCGCTGGCCCGGGAAAGACAGTCGGCCACGGGATTGTTTTTGCCGGCGACGTGCCGGATGTCCGTGGTAAACTCCGACACGGCGGAGAGGTGGCGCTGTTGGCGGGCCGACCACGGCTCCGTGACCTTGGCCATGGCGTAAACCAACGGCTTGTGGTCGACGAACGCCATGAAAGGTCGGCCCTCCAGGAGGTGGCGGAAATGGCGGACGGCCAGGTGTAGACCGAGGAGCTCCCGGTCAAACGTGCTGTATTTGAGCTCGTTCGGCCGGAGCTGCCGGCTGAAAAAAGCGAGTGGCTGCCAAACCCCGTTCACCCATTGCTCATGTACGGCGCCCACCGCGTAGTCGGAGGCATCCGTGGTGAGGGCGATGGGAGCGTTGAGCACCGGGTGAGCGAGCAGTGTTGCGTCGGCGAGGGCCCGCTTTGAGCTTTGGAAGGCCGCATCCATTGCTGCGGACCAGGCGATGTCGTGCTTGGCCGGCTTGCCCCGGAGGGCTTCGTAGAGGGGCCGCATGAGTTGAGCAGCGCGGGGCACGAAGCGGTGATAAAAATTCACCATTCCCAGGAATTCCTGCAGGGCCTTTATTGTGCGGGGACGCGGGAACGTGGTGATGGCCTCGACCTTGGTTGGCAGCGGCACGGCCCCGTTCTTGGTGATGTGGTGGCCCAAAAAATCAACGGCCGTCGTGCCGAAGTGGCATTTGGTCGGGTTGACGATGAGGCCATGCTCGCTGAGGCGCCCGAACAGTGTTCGGAGGTGTAGGAGGTGCTCGGCCCGGGACGTGCTGGCGACGAGGATGTCGTCCAGGTAAACGAAAAGGAACGGCAGGTCACGCAGCACGCCGTCCATCAAGCGCTGGAACGCCTGAGCCGCGTTCTTGAGACCAAACGGCATCCGCAAGAATTCGAATAAGCCGAACGGCGTGATGACTGCCGTTTTAGGGACGTCGGCCGCCCTGACAGGTACCTGGTGATATCCCCGTATGAGATCAATTTTCGAAAAAATGACCCGTCCCGCCAGACGGGTGGAGAAGTCTTGGATATGTGGGATCGGGTACCTGTCGGGGGTGGTAGCGTCATTGAGACGGCGGTAGTCACCACACGGGCACCATCCACCCCCCGGCTTTGGCACGATGTGCAGTGGCGAGGCCCACGCGCTATCGGAGCGCCGCACGATGCCGAGGTGCTCCAACGCATCGAATTCGGCCTTCGCCACGGCGAGCTTGGCTGGGTCAAGGCGGCGGGCCCTGGCATAGACCGGCGGGCCCGTGGTTGGTATGTGGTGCTCGATCCCATGCCGTACTGCAACGGCCAAAAACGTCGGCCGCGTGAGGGCCGGGAACTCCGTGAGCAGGCGAGCAAACTCGTTCGCCGCCGGGACGGCGCATGCCAGCTCGGTCGGCGCGGAGCTGCTCAATGTGCATACCAGGATGCTGAAGGTTTCGGCATTGATTAAACGACGCCGTTGGACGTCCACCAGCAGTCCGTGTGCACAGAGGAAGTCGGCGCCTAGCAGAGCCATGGGCACGTTTGCGGTTACAAACGTCCAAGCAAAGCGTTGGCCGCCGAAGCAGAGGGTGACGTTGCGCGGGCCGAAGGTGCGGATGGTCGATCCGTTGGCCGCAACCAAGGAGGGGCCGCAAACCGCAGATTGCCTGTCCTGGTCAGAGGCGGGTATGACGCTCAGTTGGGCGCCGGTGTCGCACAGGAAGCGCCGTCCGGACGCTTTATCCGTGATGAACAGTAAGTTGCCCGTGTGGCCGGCGCTCATGGCTGGTAATGAACGCTGGCCCAGCCGTTTCCCGGCCTGCCGAAGGTGCACGGGGGTCGGCATGTCCGGGCCTTCTGTCCAAACCTGGCATGATAGTAACACCACGCTTGGTCAGTTGGAGGCCCCGGTCGTCGTGCTGGAGGTGGTCGGCTCGGTGTAGCGGCCGCCAATTGCGTCGGCAGTTCGGTCGTCGACCATGCCGGGTGCTCGGGCGCCATGGGTGTTGCGTCGGACGGCGGTGGGTCCCATGTCGCCGCTGCGATGCGCTGTCCTGCGGCGGAGATCTTGTCGGCTTCTCTGGCAAGGGCCCGGGGATCTGTGATCGTCGTGCTTGCCAGGGCGAGGCGTACCGGGTTAGGCAGCTGACGGAGGAACAGCTCCCGGAACAGGAATGCCGGAGAGTGCTCGCCGAGCAGTGAAAGCATGTAGTCCATTCGCTCGGAAGGGTGCGTGTCGCCGAGCTCGGGCAGGTCGAGCAGGCGCCGTGCGCGTTCCGCCGATGGGAGGGCGAAAGCATCGAGGAGAAGCTTCTTAATCGCGCCGTATTTGTCAGCGGCTGGCGGGCTCTCGAGGAGGCTCAGGGTGCAGGCCGCGGTGGCCGAACCGAGCGCTGCTACCACATGGTGGAAGCGGGTGTCGTCGGCCGTGATGCCTCGCAGGGCGAACAGGGAATCCGCCTGTGTGAACCAAACCGCCGCGTGAGCCTCCCAGAAGGTAGGCAGTTTAAGGGCGACTGCCGTGTCCATGTCGGTAGGTCACCAATGAAGGAGCTGGGGCTCCCACGTCGATCGGAAGAATGGACACGACAAAAAGCTGGAATTCATCCGAGTTGCTTTAATCAAACCAAACACTCAGGCACTCTGAAAAGCCCGTTTATCGGGCAGCAATATATATATACATATTATCCCGGAGCGTTTGCCCAGGAAAGGCGAGAGGGGGCGTGGCCCAGCGTCCTGGCTGCGGCCTGGCAAGTTGAGGGCGAGCCTGCCCGGCGTCCTGGATGAGCCCGGCATGGTGATCGCTCCGCGTCCTTGATAGGTGCAAGGCGAT
>NC_136262.1:50811571-50969071 GCF_964187855.1 Myxine glutinosa | reverse complement strand
AAATGCAAAGGCTGTACTGTTTGTAAGTCTCTGTGAAAATGTTTTCTTCTCCATTACCGGTAGTACATACGTACGTTTGATCTGTGCAGTGGACTCAAGTTCCACTTTTTGGCAATATGATGCACTCATAAAAAACGTGCTTTTTCTTTCAAGGTCAATAATAACGAGAATAACTGTTGCCGCATTAAGAGATGTGGCATTACGGCCCAAAAACATCATATTGCCAATCTCAAGGGTGAATGCTCCTAACGGTCGCCTTCCTCAAATTCCTGATGCTGATGTGCTAAGTCCGTGTCTCGTGGGTTCTCCCACTCCTAACGTGCTCAAAATAAGGCAGAATGTCTGGTCTCGATGTTTGCCTCCAAATATCGTCTCCCCAACCCATAGTGTTCTTTCCCCCCTTTGTCCCCTCATGTTCAACACCTTATGTATCTGTGCCTTTCTTAACCTCTGTCTAATTCTCTTCAACCTGTCCTTCTCCTTTGACCCTATTCCGTCTGTCGGAAAGTCTGCAAACATCATTTTAAAATCACTAGAAGGATGGATAAACAGATCCTAACAACTAACAGATCCTCTCAACTATGGCCAAGTAATTAAGCTCATTTCCAATTATAAGCAAATTCATACAATCCATCATAGCTGTTGATGTCAAGCCTTCCCTGTTTTCAAAACTTAGCCTAATATCTGACCATCAGTTTGGAATCCATCCCGGTCACTAAACTCTAGATGTGCTGCTGCTTCTATATCAGCAATGCAGGTTGGAGGCCAGAAATCTCAAACAAGAGATCAGGACTGTCTCTCTGGCTATACCTCAGACATTCGACAGTCTGACATCCTGTTCTGCCTTCCAAGACTGCTTTTGGACCTGAATTTCTGACTTCGTACACTCGTGGATTCAACGTGTTGCTATCAGTGGAATCCTCTTCCAATAGAAATCCCAACTCATTTTGTCTCTCCTGTTCCATTGGAGGCTGGAGTGCCCCAATTGGCAGTGCCTTGGGCCCATTCTTGTTTCTAATGCACATAACATGCTCTGGAAAACTTTCTCTTCCATTTTGCAGATCAATTCACATTGTGCCATACGCCATCCGATCCCACTAACAGGCAAGATAGCAGCTGATTTCATTCCCTACTGATCTGGAGTTTATTACTAAACTCTATCAGTATGCCAAATTGAGATCCAAAATGATGTGAAACAGCATTAAAGAACAGCAATCGGAGAGCGCATCTACCAAGTAGAAGAGATACCTCAGGGAACCACTGAACAAGCAGGCCACAAAGAGGCCTGGGAGGCCTGGCAGGTCTTGGAGCACATCCATCACAAAGTGCAAAACGAGCTGCGGAAACAAGGTCCAGCAGGAACACTGAGTCCAATAAAAGTCCAATACAAAGGTGTGCCATGTGTCCATTGGGTTGTCTTGCATTTTCATGAGTCTCATCATGCATTTCCACCCAAACTTATGTTTGACCCCAATGCAGTATATTTTGCTGATAATACAACGTTATATATCTAGATGTCATATACCAACAATGATGTCCAAGCATCTACAACTTTCATTTAGAGAAATAACTCTATATCTGGTTCCAATAGTAAACGTTCTGCCTCAAAGCCTTCAAAAACTGATTATAAATTTAGACGAAGCATCGATTTACGATTTACATCATTAATATACATGACGTCATCGATCAGCATGACAGGCGCTCCTGTCCCGATTTCTAATAAGCCAATGGAAGCTAAACTTTCGTCCCACAGCCCACCTACAAAACCATGAACAGTACCTGGAGTAATCTCCTGGGAACTTAAAAAATATACCACACTCCACTTAGAAACACACACATCTATATTATAATAGGCGAAGGTGATTCTGTCCGTCTGTCCGGGGGTGTGGCTTAGTCCGTTTGCAGAGTAGCTCCACCCATAGCTCCACCCATTCTTGGAGAGGCTTCATGTAAACAAATATCCACCATTTTATTACCTCGAATGGCTTTGAGGCCTGTTTAGTTAGGCCCATGCTGTCTTTCTCTCTCACAGGTTTATTTCAATTCTAATTCGATATATCATTTCATTTTTCACAGTCGCTAACATAGTGTTAGACTCGGTTGAAAAAAAACGGGAAGAGAATCCCAAGAAAGTTTCCGTTTATAGAACGAAATGATTTCTCAAAGGCCTGTAAACTAAAGCCCATTCATTGAGAGTCACCCTCACGATTTTATCTCGAATTCACCATCTGATTTAATTTTTATCGATGGTTTTAGACTCGGTGTCAGAAATAATTGAGAACATTCACACACACACGGGAAATTGCCGAGATATATTTATAAAAATCGCGCCATGATACACGAAAATACACCGCCTAAAATAATATTCGGGGAAAATGTCGACATATATTAAAAATTCGCTTTTTCTTTTCCGTTACGATATATTACTTTTACCTTTTATGAGAGTCGGCATAAAAACGACATATATATCTTCCTTCTTTCTTATTTCATTCAACATTATTATCCAGAAGTAAAATATGTTTCAGGAAATTACCGAGAGATATTTCTTCGTTTTTTTTTATTAGTCATGTGCGCATACACTTTAAATAGGTTTATTTGAAATCTTTAATTTTCACAATGTAATTTACTTGCCATTTGTCATTTGATAATTACGAGACACTTCCTCTTGAGGATCGTGACAATTCATGCGTTGCGTGGAAACTTCCATTTCCAAAATGAATGCGACGGTCGATGAAGAACGCAGACTTGAACAGGATGTAGCAAGAAAACGAATGAGACGGGCAAACGAGTCCGTCGACGAACGTCAATGCAGACTTGAACAGGATGCAGCAAGAAAACGAATGAGATGGGCGAACGAGTCCGTCGACGAACGTCAATGCAGACTTGAACAGGATGTAGCAAGAACCGCACAGAGACCGCACAAGATGGGAGAACCGCACAGGATGCTGCTGCAACAACGATGAGGAGGGTTGGAGAGGAGCGAGGGGTTGGAGAGCGAGGTGCTAGGGGTTGGAGAGTGAGGAGCGAGGGGTTGGAGAGCGAGGAGCGAGGGGTTGGAGAGCGAGGAGCTAAGGGTTGGAGAGTGAGGAGCTAGGGGTTGGAGAGTGAGGGCCGATTGGAGCGGAGAGTGAGGGCCGATTGGAGCGGAGAGGAGTGTGAGGAGGTATTGGCGAGGAGTGTGAGGAGGTATTGGAGAGGAGTGTGAGGAGGTATTGGAGAGGAGTGTGAGGAGGTATTGGAGAGGAGTGTGAGGGGTTGGAGAGGAGTGTGAGGGGTTGGAGAGGAGTGTGAGGGGTTGGAGAGGAGTGTGAGGGCTTGGAGAGGAGTGTGAGGGCTTGGAGAGGAGTGTGAGGGATTGGAGAGGAGAGTGAGGAATTGGAGAGGAGTGTGAGGGATTTGAGAGGAGTGTGAGGGATTTGAGAGGAGTGTGAGGGATTTGAGAGGAGTGCAAGGGATTGGAGAGGAGTGCGAGGGATTGGAGAGGAGTGCGAGGGATTGGAGAGGTGTTTTTTTTTTTTTTTTTTTTTTTTTTTTGTATACAAGATCGAGGCACGTGAAAGAGCGAACATTAATCACACAGAAAGACAAACCGACACATAAAACATATAACATCGGGAGCGGTAGACAAGATGGGGAGAGAGGGGGAAGGACACAAACACAACATTTGAGAGCAGGGACCGAGAGACATGGAGCCATCGAGAGATCTGAGAGAGGGCGAGGGCTTTGGGGGGGGGGGGCATGGGAAGGGGGCGCTGGGAAAGGTATAAAACATATGGACACTGCCAGGACTTCCAGGAAAGAAGTTGGAATTTCAAACAAGGTGGATCTGGGGTGAATTAGCGGGGGTAGAAATGATCAAGGTTTTGGATGGGGGAAGATAAGAGATGGTGGTGAACAGCTGTTTTAAAGACCTGGAGGGAGGAGTGGGATTGAAGGGAGTGAGGGAGTTTGTTCCAGAGGCGGGAGAAAAGAGGAATGAAAGAGTGAAGGTGAGCAGAGATTTCGGCAGTTTAACCATCAGAGGGTTGCTGGCAGATCTTGTGCGACCTGTAGGAATATTTGGGGGACAGAGCACAGAGAGAGCTAGGGGTGCAAGGCCGGAGAGGAGTCGGTAGAAGACAGAAAGACCACCTACCTGCCTGCGGTGAGTGAGTGAAAGGCCCTCAGAGATAGCTTCATCGCGGGAGATTCCAATAATTCTGAAAGCTTTGGTTTCAACAGCGTGAAGCCGAGCTAGGTGTGAGGCAGGAGCACCGGCCCATAGGGGAGAACAGTATTCCATTGAGCTGCGGATGAAAGCCTTGTATGTGGTGAGGAGCTCAGGTGTGCCGAGGAAGGACTTCGCACGACGGAGGATGCCCAGTCGGCGACTGGCTTTGGAGGCCAGCTTGGAAATGTGGTTTTCCCAAGAAAGATCATGGCAGATAGTGAGACCCAAAAGCTTGAGCGACAGAACTTCTTGGAGAGGATTGTTGAGAAAGTAGATGGGAGGGTTGTCCAGTCGATCTTTTCGGAGAGACATAGTAAGAGTGTGAGATTTGTCAGGATTGAAAGACATGTTCCACTTGTTTGACCAGTCTGTGATTTTGTCCAAGTCTTCAGAGAGTGAGGAGGCTGCAGACTGCCGATCTGAGGGAAGAGGAATGGAGCAGCAGAGAGTGGAGTCATCAGCAAAGAGATAGAGAGGATTTTCAAGAGAGTCAGAGAGATCAATGATGACGACCAGAAAAAGCACGGGGCCCAGAACACTGCCTTGGGGAACTCCAGCCTGAACAGGAAGAGGAGATGAGAGAAACCCATTCAGGGCCACACATTGACGACGACTAGAGAGGAAGTCCGCCAGCCATGCGTGGAGATTTCCATGGATACCAAAGGAGGAGAGTTTGGTGAGCAGAGCGGGGTGCCAGACCGTGTCGAAGGCATGTGATATGTCGAGGGAGACAGCTCTAATTTCCTGTTTGGCATTGAGGATCTCCATCCATTGTTGAGACAGCAGAAGCAGCATGTCCAAAGTAGAGTGACCTGGTCTGAAACCAAATTGATGATCAGAGATCAAGCCATTGGAGAAGAGGAAAGATTTCATATCCGAAGCAATGATGGATGCCATGACTTTGCTGATTTTGGGAGTGTGAGGAGGTATTGGAGAGGAGTGTGAGGAGGTATTGGAGAGGAGTGTGAGGAGGTATTGGAGAGGAGTGTGAGGAGGAGTGGCATTGGAGAGGCGTGAGGGTGGAGAGGAGTGAGGGGTCACATATTATGTGAAATAAATAAATTGTGTTCATTACACCATTTTAACCATTTTGTAAAATTTAATGTGTAGCATCTAAATCAAGATGTCCAAATGTCACACACGTCCATACCCGTGGGATTCCCACGGGTGACCCCACTTGTCTCTATTATAATAGGCGTAGGTGATTCTGTCCGTCTGTCCGGGGGTGTGGCTTCGTCCATTTGCAGAGTAGCTCCACCCATAGCTCCACCCATTCTTGGAGAGGCTTCATGTAAACAAATATCCACCATTTTATTACCTCGAATGGCTTTGAGGCCTGTTTTGTTAGGCCCATGCTGTCTTTCTCTCACACAGGTTTATTTCAATTCTAATTCGATATATCATTTCATTTTTAACAGTCGCTAAGATAGTTTTAGACTCGGTTGAAAGAAAACGGGAAGAGAATCCCAAGAAAGTTTCCGTTTATAGAACGAAATGATTTCTCAAAGTCCTGTAAACTAAAGCCCATTCATTGAGGGTCACCCTCACGATTTTATCTCGAATTCACCATCTGATTTAATTTTTATGGATGGTTTTAGACTCGGTGTCAGAAATAATTGAGAACATTCAGGCACACACGGGAAATTGCCGAGATATATTTATAAAAATCGCGCCACGATGATACACGAAAATACACCGCCTAAAATAACATTCGGGGAAAATGTCGACATATATTAAAAATTCACTTTTTCTTTTCCGTTAAGATATATTACTTTTACCTTTTATGAGAGTCGGCACAAAAACGACATATATATCTTCCTCCTTTCTTATTTCATTCAACATTATTATCCGGAAGTAAAATATGTTTCAGGAAATTACCGAGAGATATTTCTTCGTTTTTTTTTTTTTAGTTATGTGCGCATACACTTTAAATAGGTTTATTTGAAATCTTTAATTTTCACAATGTAATTTACTTGCCATTTGTCATTTGATAATTACGAGACACTTCCTCTTGAGGATCGTGACAATTAATGCGTTGCGTGGAAGCTTCCATTTCCAAAATGAATGCGACGGTCGATGAAGAACGCAGACTTGAATAGGATGTAGCAAGAAAACGAATGAGACGGGCGAACGAGTCCGTCGACGAACGTCAATGCAGACCTGAACAGGATGTAGCAAGAACCGCACAGAGACCGCACGAGACGGGAGAACCGCACAGAATGCTGCTGCAACAACGATGAGGAGGGTTGGAGAGGAGCGAGGGGTTGCAGAGCGAGGTGCTCGGGGTTGGAGAGGAGTGTGAGGGATTGGAGAGGAGTGTGAATGATTGGAGAGGAGTGTGAATGATTGGAGAGGAGTGTGAGGGGTTGGAGAGGAGTGTGAGTAGTTGGAGAGGAGTGTGAGGGGTTGGGGAGGAGTGTGAATGATTGGAGAGGAGTGTGAATGATTGGAGAGGAGTGTGAGGGGTTGGAGAGGAGTGTGAGGGGTTGCAGAGGAGTGTGAGGGATTGGAGAGGAGTGTGAATGATTGGAGAGGAGTGTGAGGGGTTGGAGAGGAGTGTGAGGGGTTGCAGAGGAGTGTGAGGGGTTGGCGAGGAGTGAGGGATTGGAGAGGAGTGTGAGGAGGTATTGGAGAGGAGTGTGAGGAGGTATTGGAGAGGAGTGTGAGGAGGTATTGGAGAGGAGTGTGAGGAGGGATTGGAGAGGAGTGTGAGGAGGTATTGGAGAGGAGTGTGAGGAGGTATTGGAGAGGAGTGTGAGGAGGAGTGGCATTGGAGAGGCGTGAGGGTGGAGAGGAGTGAGGAGTCACATATTATGTGAAATAAATAAATTGTGTTCATTACACCATTTTAACCATTTTGTAAAATTTAATGTGCAGCATGTAAATCAAGATGTCCAAATGTCACACATGTCCATACCCGTGGGATTCCCACGGGCCCCACTATTCTTACTATAATTCACCAAATGTCCGCCTGTCCGTTCGAAGGTACCGCAAAAACAGCTCAACCGGTTGCAACGATATTTTGCGTGGGTATTCCTGGGACCCCTGGGAGTAAAATAGGTTATATTGTTTTTCCAATTTTTCCAAGTTTTCCAATTTTCAAATTTCCCAGTTTTTCCAAACACGATGGAATAATATTTATCGATATGAACAGTGATGTGGCTTTTGTTGAAAGTCTACAAATACTGTTTATTCTACGTACCAGGAGAGAGTCGATCGACTCCTGACGAACTCTTCCTATATAAACGTGCGGCTCCGAAGAAACACGGCAGCGTGTGCAGAGCGACTGAGAAACAGGTGTAGCGGCCGCTTCCGTGTTACAGATTCGGCGCGCACTCTTCACACATAAACGTGCGACTGAGAAAGACGTGTAGCGGCCGCTTCCGTTTTGCAGAATTCAATCTTTTTTCAAAATGGGCGCCATGTACTGTTTAGATTTTGATGATTTGCACGTGATATATTTCAATGGATGTTTATATGAATCGTTTAAAATAAAAAAGCCTTCAATTTCTGATATTTTGCCTTTTCATTTGGGCCTCCCAATTGAAGCCCCACCTATACGGGGGTACTGTTGCTTGTATACAGAAAACCCTCAAAATAATGTTGGTGTCTGTCCGCCCGTCCATCCGCCAAAAATGTGTTAGCGCTCATATCTCAAGGACTATAAATTGAAACTGGCTTAAACTTGGAATATACAGTCATGGCCAAAAATATTGGCACCCTTGCACTTTTTTCAAATAATGTACCATTTCTTCCAGAAAATTGTTGAAATAAAAAAAATCTTTTGGTATCCACATTTGTATTTCTTTGGTTTGCAGTGGAACAAAACAAAACAAGCTGAAAAAAATTACTAAATCTTGGCTTATTACATATAGTAATCCTAAAATGCCCCAGACAATATTATTGGCACCTTTTAGAAGTTGTTAGAAATAACTAGATTTCAAGCAGGTGATTCTCCTTTACTTTGGAATTGAACTCACCTATGGTGAGTTGCAGGTGCCTGCAATATAAAAATTACTCATTCAAACAGTTTGAATAGAGAAAAGGAGTCATTCTGCTGTTTTATGTCACTGTGTGTACCACAATGAGCATGGAGAAAAGAAAGAAAACCAGAGAATTGTCTGAGGAGGTCAGACACAAAATTGTAGCCAAGCATGGACAATCTCAAGGCTAAAAGTCCATCTCCAGAGACCTTGATGTTCCTGTGTCCACCGTACGCAATGTTATCAGGAAGTTTAAGACCGATGGCACTGTAGCCAGCCTCCCTGAAAGTGGTCGCAAGAGAAAACTTGATCGAAGATTGCAGCGAAGATTCTGAGGAGGAACCAAGTAATGCTCTAGAAATATTCATATAAAGGGGCGCACTACATCTGGCAAATGAAATACATTTACTTCTTCATGCAGGTGTATTCATCAAATTGGTGCCCCTTGATATGAACTTTTCTAGAGCATTACTTGGTTCCTCCTCAGAACACAAGGGTAGTCCAACATGCACACGAGATTTTTTTTGAATGCCTCTTATTTTCTACTGTTTGGCATTTTCTACAAGCTATGGAATATCCATTCTTTTCTATACTTTGCCACATGGCACATACCCTTATATAAAGGGGCCTTTTCCATGCCCCTGGCATTTTACCCAAGTATTTATGTAACTCCAGACGACCTTATAATTATGGTTCTGATAAATTCCCTGTGTCCAAAAGCTAATCTCCTGAACACAATGTGCTGTGCAAAACAACAACACAAAGGTTGTACATCGATTTTGTGCACAACATGCAGTGTCCACAAGTGTAATATATTTACACCAACGTCGTTAATCTTTCTCTAATTGTGTTTGGAAACCTCATTTTGCGTTGAAGAACCGAGATTTAATTCTCCCTAATGAAATCTGGACTGCAATTGCATATTACTGCCAGTAAAGATTTTCACTGGAGGACATTAGGTACAGAGGGGTTCATTGGTGAAGTTGGAACATGTACTCGGTCGACGTACTTCATCTACCTTAATGCAATGTGGGAAAATAAGAGCTGATGATGTAACTGAGATAGAGTTTTGCCAAAAATAAGTTGGGCTAGTGGGAGGAGAAGAAGGAAACAAGGATGGGAGGAATGTGGATAAAAAGGAGCAGAAGTAAGTTGGGTGTACATGAGAAGGGGAGGAGTTAAATAGTCCACCATTTTGCATACGTAATTTGTAGATGACCCTCAATCATTCCCCAAAGGAGCTGCATGTGCACTGCCTCCACCCCACTGCTTTAAGATACCGATAAAACTAAATTTTAAGATGGTGGCTGGCTGCTTCCTCTCATCATCAGCAATGTACCATACTCTTTGCAGAGCGTAGGTGCTGCTGAAGCGGTTCCTCGGCAGCAAAGGCTAGGGTTATTCTGGATGGTTTGCCATTGCCTTCCCAGCAGTCAGTCAGGGTAAGTATTTGTAATCTGCTCATGGTGCAGGCAATAGCATAATGTAATTGTAATGTAATTACCCTGCGTTCGCAAAGCGAAAAGCAGGGTTAGGCAATCAGGCGCGTGCGTATGGCGTAGGTGCGTGTGTGTCTGCATTTTATAATTAAAAAACAAAAAAAATCTTGGAAACTGTTGGTCTTGATTGACACTAAATTTTACCATAGGAGTGCCTCCGCCTGTATAATTGTTTTATTCGTAATTATGACATCATAGGTCATGTTGTATGGATGCCACCTTGGAAAAACATTACACCTCTATATCTCCGAAACCGCTCAATGGAAAAAATTTAAACATGGCGGCTCATTGGCAAGTACTCCCCATGGGGAACTAGAACGGCACTCAGTAGAGAGCATACCCCCACCTGGTGAACAGTTTATGTTTTGTATCCCACTGATAGGCCAGATCTGGATTCGGACCTGAACCAAAATATAATCGACTTGTTCTTGTCACCAAACCAACTCATCCACCAAGTTTATTGAATCCAAGTAGCTCGTCCATAACTTTTTAAAACATCATGTTATATATCGCTTTTCACCTTATCTCTCAAAGGTGAACAATCACTTAAAAATTAAATAATCCCTGTAGCCGAATCCATATTCAGATCTTCACCAAAATCGAAACGATTAGTCCTCTTCACACACGCAATCTGTCCACCAAGTTTCGTCCAAATCCGTCCACAACTGTTTGAGATATCCTGCTATGTATCGTTTTTGGCCATATCACTCAATAGTGAAGAATCACTTAAAAACTTCTACTAGCTGGATCCGGAACCGGATCTTCACCAAAATTGAATCGATTCTTCCTTGACACACACACACAACCTGTCCAACAAGTTTCGTCCAAATCCGTCCATAACTTTTTGAGATATCCTGCCATATGTTGGTTTTTGGCCCTATCTCCCAATGGTGAAGAATCTCTTAAAAATTAAGTAATTATCATATCCGAATCCATATTCAGATCTTTACCAAAATCGAATCTATTTGTCCTTGTCAGGCACCCAACCGGTCCACCAAGTTTTGTCCAAATCCGTCTTCAACTTTTTGAGATATTCTACTATATATCGTTTTCTGCCTTATCTCCCACTGGTGAAGAATCACTTAAAAATTATAGTAGCCGGATCCGAATCCGGATCTTCACCACAATCGAATCATTTCGTCCTTTGTCGCATACGCCACATCTCTGCTAAATATCGTCCGAATCCGTCCACAACTTTTTGAGATATTCTACTATATATCGTTTTCTGCCTTATCTCCCAATGGTGGAGAATCACTTAAAAATTCTAGTAGCCGGATCCGAATCCGGATCTTCACCACAATCTAATCATTTTGTCCTTGTCACATACGCTACATCTCTGCCATATTTTATCCGAATCCGTCCACAACCTTTTGAGATATTTTGTTCACAAACGGACAGACAAACGGACAGACAGGGGTGAAAACATAATCTCCATCCTCCTTTGGTGCCAGAGGTAATAAGATATGATAATGCTAATGTCATTGGTGCCCTCATTATGACGTCATTATTCGCCAAGTATAACGCTTCATCTGATCAGTATGAATTCTGTTTTCTTTGCAAATTTTGGTCTGATGGACACGAAATGTTCACCATAGGAGCGCCTCCACCTGCAGAATATTTTAATGATAATTATGAGACCGCATAGGTCACGTGGTACAGACGCCATCTTGGAAAAACGTTGCACCTCTACATCTCCAAAACCGCTCCATGGAATAAATCGAAACGTGGCTCAATGTAAAGACTCCGCATAGGCAATGAGTGTTGTTAACGATGACGTCATTGGTGCCTAAATTATGATGTCATAATCTGACAGGAACAACGCTTAGTCTGATCAGTTTGAAATTTATTGAGCATGATCTACGCAACAATAGTTATATAAAAGAATATAAATTTATGATGTCATCGCTCACGTGGTCTGGGTGGACGCTCACGCTCACGTGGTATTGGATGAAATAGAAAAACCTTAAAAAACAGAAGCGTTGGCTCACACCAAGTTGACTGTGCAGGGTAAGTATTCCATGAACACGATCTAGTTGTCAATGTAATTCATTAATCTTCATATCATCATGGAGAGTTGGATAAAAATTAAAGGGGGTTGGGAAGTCATAGTGCGTAGTAAGGTGAAGAAAGGCCAGAATGTGTAAGATGTAGAGAGAAAGGGAAGAAAACGCGGGGGGGGGGGGGGGGGGGGAGGGAGGGGCGTGGAGGAGTGGAAAAATGTAAATAATTTTGCGTACGGTGGTACGTCATATATAAATTGGCACTAATTGAGATTTCATCCCATAAACACAGCAGATCTTGCGTGGGACTACTAATACACTGTACGTGAAAGCAAACATGTCAGCACAAACCATTTATTAATCACTATGCAGTTTGCGTTTCCCTGTCTTTGATGAAGCAAGCAATGCCTTGTGGTGGGGAGAGCAGTGGGAGTATTAAATTCTCGAGAAATAATTAAGTACTGAGCCTTACAAAGCTGTTTTATTCCCTGCCCAGAACTCCACAACTGCTTTTGGCCGAAAGCCTTAATCATCTGTGACCACAATATCCCCTTAGGCCTTGTCAGAACATCTAAGCAAGGACTCGCTTTTTTTGTATTTTTTTTGCACATTTATCTTCTTCTGTCTCCTTTCCCTGATCCCCCTCCAGGTTTCTGCAGGGCACATGCGGTCCGCCACCAACCCCCTCCTGGTGAAACCGCCTAAATCACTGGGCACCTCCACTCATTCTTTCCTCTTTTTCGCACCTGTGGTACCTACTTACACATTCTACAACTATTGGGGACGCTTCTTCATGGTGGTTGTACCCCCCAACGCAAGTCTGTGGCCAAATCTTCCCCAATCTTCGCTGCTGGCCGGATTCGTCAGGGCAGCGCAGTCACGGTCAAAGCGACGATCGGTCCCCATGGACCAGCCCTTTCCCTCTTGTCTCTGTCTATGTTCTCTCTCTCGTTATCTCTCTCTCTCGTTGTCTCTCTCCCTCTCCACAGGTGTGCCCACACCTGGCATGCACGTGCAATCGTGACGCAGTTGGTTGCTCCAGTGCTTCACAGTGCGTATGTGTTGCCTCGCCCGTTCTTCTATTTCTTTTTTCCTCTTTCTGTCTTTCGTCCTCGTTGTACCTCTTCGCTGTCTTGTCTATCAACTGTACAAAAGAAGAGATATAGAGAGAGCGCACGGTCCGGTGTCGAGAAGGTCCGAATCCGCCGGGGGAGGAAATTCGATCGCTGTGGCTGTTAAATGGCGTCGGCTTTAGGTTGATCGGTTTTGGGCGTTTGGAGGAACTCGGTTAAATCAACGAGTTTGTTTTTTCGAGTTAGAATGGCGGGCGAACGTTTCCGCATCGACACATATGAATCACTAACTCGTAAACACGGGTTAGTTTGCGTCCCTCCCAACGACTTGGAAATGAACGATGTGCTTCCCGCCATTGGAAACATCGTTGGTGCACAGAGAGCATTGGTGCTGCTTCTCGCATGAACAAGAAGTTTGTGGTGTTTGTGTCGGACGAGCAGATGGTGGCGGACGTACTAAGTCGAACAAGGTTTGTTCATTGAACCGAACACTTTTCTTTCGGTGTTCGCTCTTATTCAAGCTCTGACGGGTAAGATTACCATCGCTAATATGACTAATATCCCGCCATCATACTAAAATACGCCATTTGTGTCTTTGACGCCAATAGGCGCCCGCGGAACTACATAACTTCCGGTTAGTGCACCCTTCGCGACAACAGTCACGTGATTGGATACGTTGAAAACAAACCACAAAAGGGCACGTGTTCCAGCTTACTTCCGGTAGTCTCACCCTCACCTATACATTCTGTCGTTACTTATCCAATCTCAACCAAACTTGACAGGATGAAGAAGGGTTACACAATGGAAGTTGTAGCCATCGAGTTATATTATAGACTAGAGGGCGCACTCGCCACATGGCCCCGTGCCGACAAGAACGACCGGCAGCCATATTTTTGGGGGGCAACATTTGTTGACAACGTACATGTACATGTAGGGGAAGGTGGGGCAAAATGGCACACTTAAGCTTTCTTTGAAATTTTATCCAAAATGATGCAGTATATCTGAAATCAGACAGTGTCTTTACAATCATTATTCCATTATAAATACACAAATTACTTGGTATTAGAATCAAATCAACCATTCACTGGTGAGAACCAAAGACCAAAAATGTGCTAAGTGGGCCATTTTGTACACCCCGTTGGGCAAAATGGCCCCCACATATGGGGCAATATGGTCCACCCGTGGGGCAATATGGTCACCCCGTGGGGTAATATGGTCACCCCATTGAAAAACATAATAATTACCCTCAGAGTCACCAATCAAAACACTTTGAACCTGAAATAATATTTATTGTGAAAAATTACAGACTACAAGGTGAGATTATGCACATAATTAGGCACAAAAGTCACAGATGAAATTCACATCTTCTTCATCCACACCTGCACAACCACCATGGGCCCAAAGACGACAGACTGTGCACTTTATCCATCCTTCTCCTATCACACTATAACTTTCCCGGCAGAATAAGCACATTGTTCCATCATCATCCTCAGACTCGCTAGATTCTTCTGGTGCCGTAAATATAGCCCGTTTACCCTTCACTATCTTCTTTTTTGGCTTTTCTGCAACTTTCTTTTGCTTCTGAGGTTTTTTTTCAGCTCTCTGCTTTGCCTTCTCTGCCTTCTGTGCTTCCTGTCTTTTCTTTTCTTCAGCTGCATCAGCAAGTCGTTTCTTGTATGGGCTTGATGTTAAATGCTCTGACATTGACCTTTTTGATTGACGTGTTGTAGGCCTACCCTTAGCAGGAGTAGCCTTAGGTGGGGGACTGATTTGAAAGGGTGAAATGAACTCCCTACTGGTGCTTGCAACAGCAGGTCTTGGAACAGCAGCATGTCTTTGAGTGTTACCAATGGGTCTCACAGCATTTTCGGGGCCTCTTGCAGCATTACCATTAGGTGCAGGACCATCAACAGGTCTCACAGCATTTCCAGGGCCTCTCGCAGCGTTACCATTAGGTGCAGGACCATCAACAGGTCTCACAGCATTTGCAGGGCCTCTCGCAGCATTACCATTAGGTGCAGGACCATCAACAGGTCTCACAGCATTAACATCAGGTGCAGGACCACCAACAGGTCTCACAGCATCTTCAGGGCCTCTTGCAGCATTAACACCAGGAGCAGGAACATCAGCATCTCTATGGGCATCTTCAAGGGGTCTCTGGTTATCATCCATGGGTCTTGGTTCATTTTGGTTGAGGTCTGTAACTGTCGCTGGAGCAAACTCGTGATCTTGGAAGATGTTGCGGTTCACTGGGAAGATACCAGTTTTCCTAAACCCATTTGCTGCATTCTCGGCTGTAGCGGACTTGCGATATGCAGTCCCAAACAGGCTGGCCAGTTGAAATACTGTCACACATCGTCCCGGGTGCTGCCTCAACCACCTCTCCACCTCCTGCGTGTAATATGTAGATAGTGGCATGAATGAAGAAGCAATCGTGGGGCAATATGAAGCAAAAAGAAGAAGCAACAACAATCATGAAGCACCCTGCCCAATAGATGAACTTATATTTCAGTGCATAAAATGACATGGTATAAGTAGATATGTATAAGTTACATGCATGCATGCAGCCAGCCAGCCAGCCAGCATGCAAGCATGCATACATACAGACATACATACATACATACATATAGGGTAGGCCTACATGTATACATAGGCCTACATATTTGTAACAAAAATAAGAAACATGTATGGGGTAAAATGGCCCACTAAAGGGTAAAATGGTACCCCACGGGCCATTTTACCCCAGGGAAATGGACCGTTTTGCCCCATGAACGACCTCCATGAAAACCTGACATCATTGGAAACCACATGTACTGGGCAGAATGTTTCAAAGGTCAATTTTAGTGACTGACTTATACTCTAAAAGCATGCAGTAACACTAGGAAATATGAGTCACTCTGTCACCACAAACACAATTTTCTCACATACCTACCGATAGATCCTAGTAGGTGTCAAAATGTTGGATGGTTCAGCTCGAGTTCAAGACTGGATAGGGATGGCCACCATGTTGTTACTTTCTGCTAATCCACAAAGGAATGTTTTAACATGAACAGCCACAAGATGGCAGCAGCTGCTGGTGTAATATACCAAGGGGTCCATATGACCCAAGGGGTCCATTTTGTACCACTTTCCCCTACATAACCTAGTTGTGTCGCGAATATATTCCAGTGTCAAGATGCCGAAAAGTTGTGCCTGCTACGGATGCACAAATCGTAGCAACCAGAAGAAGGATGTTAGTTTTCACAGGTGAGTATTCTGTCTGTGTTTTTCTTTTTAAAAGTAGAAATTTTGGTCAGAATTTGGTCAGATTCATTGAGAGTGGCGGACAGGCATACAACAAGAAGCAGGGCTGTATGGCTCTCTTTTATGTCATGGGTCTTATTGTTGTCGCCATTACAATATGACCCATGGTAAAAGAGAGTCACACAGCCCTGCTTGTAGGGCTAGACAGACACAGGCATGACAGGCGGAGTTGTCTCTTTGCAACTCTTTCAATCTTTGGAACAAAGGCCTTTCCATTCATGCCATTGTGGCCAAGCGTTACACAAGGCCTTACACTAAAAATGAACTTCAAACCTGCGAGAGTTCATTTTTGTCTGTCATCTGGTCGTCATCATCATCGTGACTGAATGACTGATAACACCTACAATACTACACAAATGTTTCGAGGCAAGTCGGACCCAAACCATCTCGGACCCAGACTATCTCGGACCCAGACCATGTCGAACCCAGACTGTCCCAGATCATCTCGAACCCAGACTGTCCCAGACCATCTCGAACCCAGACTGTCCCAGATCATCTCGAACCCAGACCATCTCGGACCCAGACCATCTCGGACCCAGACTGTCCCAGATCATCTCGGACCAAGACCATCTCAGACCCAGACTGTCCCAGATCATCTCGGACCCAGACCATCTCAGACCCAGACCAGCTTGGGTCCAGACCAACTCAGACCCAAGTACAAATTTGGACCCGAGTTTTTTTCAGTGTGACTTATCTTAATTCTTATCATGAAGTATCATTCTCTTTAAGAATGATACTTCATGATATCATGGTCATTTTTTTTTCTAAATCGAAATGGGACAAAAGTCATATTATACATATTCTTGCTTCAGGTTAATTTTGCCCTTATACCGGTGTACATTAAAGGATAGCAAACCTTAAAGACATTTTCCCCCACGCATCAAAAGATGTTAGAGAAGTCTAAAACAACTACACATTTTCTCTTTGGTGTTTTCTTTAGTGGCTTTTTGACCCAAAATATATTTGTACATTTTCCATGGGCAGTACCATATGGAGACCCTGTGATGTAATGGGGTCCCATCGATCCAGACTACCATCACATGGTCAATTCTAAAACATGCCTGTAGCAACATCACATGTGCGGCCTCAACAAAATCCAACAATCTGCTTTGGATTTTTGTTAGGTCATGCGTAGAATGGATGTGGTGTTTATTTGTTTATTTGTTGGGGGTGTTTGTTTGTTTGTTTGTGTGTGTGGTTGGGTGGGTGGCTGGTTGGTTGGTTGGGTGGGTGGTTGGGTGGCTGGTTGGTTGGTTGGATGGTTGGGTGGGTTGGTGGTTGGTTGGGTGGGTGGCTGGTTGGGTGGGTGGCTGGTTGGGTGGGTGCTTTTGGTTGGGTTGGTGGTTTTGGGTGGTTGGTTTTGGGTGGGTGGTTTTGGGTGCTTGGATGGTTGGGTGGGTGGTTGGGTGGATGGGTGGATGGGTGGTTGATTTTTTTTTTTTTTTTAAATTAAGGTTTGAATTATAAATGAAATTGCAATGAATTAAATTAAATATGAAAGTGATCTTTCTTGTCACTGTGCCTCAGTTTTTTATGTTGCAGTTTTATACTATCAGCATATTAATGGGATTGTGCCCCCCTTTCCGTTACAGTGAGCAGAGTGAATGTCCAGATGACCGAGTATAACTTAGTTTTATCATGGGTGTTTTATAATCAACTGATCTCTCCATACAGGTTGCTTCTGACAAACCAGATGTGATCTGCTTAACAGAAACTTTCCTCCTTCATGATGTCTCTGATGCCTTGGTATCTCTCCCAGGTTACTCCCTCTTCCGGTATGATAGACCTGAGCCTCGTCCTGGAGGTGGGGATGCTATCTTTATAAAAAAACTCTCTTCCTCACTCGCCCTCCACTGCCCTCTCTCCACCTCACCCCCAGGAATACCTTTGGCTACGGCTTCCCCCTCGCTCCCACCTTTTGTTCATATGTGTGTTGTACCGTCCACCAAACAGCGATGACTCCATCTACATCTCGCTGTCTGATTAATATGGACCAACTTCTATCTACCCATCCCAACTCTCTCTTCCTCATATGTGGTGATTTCAATT
The DNA here is from genome assembly GCF_964187855.1 of Myxine glutinosa. Lineage (NCBI taxonomy): Eukaryota > Metazoa > Chordata > Myxini > Myxiniformes > Myxinidae > Myxine > Myxine glutinosa. Next base: position 50,950,954 of record NC_136262.1, on the reverse strand, counting down.
GTCACCATGCCAGTTGGCTGGGTGTGGGTACCTCTCTCACCAGCCTTGGCTCTTCAGCAAAGGACTTCTGCGACTCACTGGGACTGACACAATCTGTCAATTTCCCGACCCGGATCTCAGTCAACGGAGAATCTTCTCTTCTGGATTTGGTTATGACAAACTTCCCTGAAAATGTCTGCTGCTCTTCTTCTGCTCCAATCGGCTCATCTGATCATGTGCTTGTCAAAGTGGACATCTCTCTGACCATTCTCAGAGAGCCTCCTCAGCGTCGACGAGTCTTGCATTTCACTCAGGCCAACTGGCACGGTCTTCAAGCAGCCATCAATCATCTGGACTGGTCTCCCATCTCTACTGCCTCTGACATCAACTCATCCTGGGAATTCTTTCAAAGTAAATTGCTCTCTCTCATGCACAGATTTATCCCATCTCATCTTCAGTTGTCATACCCTTCCTCCCGTCCATGGTACACGGAATCTTGTGGTGAGGCTGTTGCCCTGAAACAACTTGCTTTTGTCTCCTGGAAAGCAAATCCAACGGAAGGAAATCTCATTTCCTTTCACAAAGCCCGAAACAAGTGTGTGTCCACCCTCAGGAGAGCCAGGAAACAATATCTCACCGTTCTCAAGACTGAACTCTCTTATCTGTCTCCCTCTTCCAAATCCTGGTGGCGTCTGGTCAAATCTGTTTCTGGTGTTTGTTCCCCCTCCATCCCCTCCCTCACCTCAAACGGCTTAACGGCTGACTCCGCACGTGAAAAAGCTGAATGCCTCAACTCTGTGTTTGCCTCTAAATCTTGTGTCCCAAACCCATCCCTCTCTGTACCCACCGTACCCAGTCGTACCCAGCTGCTCCTGGACTCTGTGTCCTTTCCTCCTGACAAGGTGGAAAAGTTTCTGTCAACCCTCGACTCTGATTCTACAACTGGTCCTGACGGCATCAGCCCACGGGTCCTAAAATCATGTGCTTCCGCTCTTTCACTCCCTCTTTCTGTTCTCTTCACCCTCTCCTTTGCTCAAGGTCATCTGCCATCTGCTTGGAAATCAGCCAACATCACCGCTTTGCACAAAAAAGGTGCAAAAACAGATCCCAGCAACTACAGACCAATCAGCCTTCTCCCAATTATCAGCAAAGTCATGGAATCCATCATTGCTTCAGATATGAAATATTTCCTATTCTCCAATGGCTTGATCTCTGATCATCAATTTAGTTTCAGACCTGGTCACTCTACTCTGGACATGCTGCTTCTGCTTTCTCAACAATGGATGGAGGTCCTCAATGCCAAACAGGAAATTAGAGCCGTCTCCCTTGACATTTCACGTGCCTTCGATACGGTCTGGCACCCTGCTCTGCTCACCAAACTCTCCTCCTTTGGTATCCATGGAAATCTCCACGCATGGCTGGCGGACTTCCTCTCTGGTCGTAGTCAAAGTGTGGCCCTGAATGGGTTTCTCTCATCTCCTCTTCCTGTTCAGGCTGGAGTTCCCCAAGGTAGTGTTCTGGGCCCTGTGCTTTTTCTGGTCTTCATCAATGATCTCTCTGACTCTCTTGAAAATCCTCTCTATCTCTTTGCTGACGACTCTACTCTCTGTCGCTCCATTCCTCATCCCTCAGATCGGCAGTCTGCAGCCTCCTCACTCTCTGCAGACCTGGACAAAATCACAGACTGGGCAAACAAATGGAACATGTCTTTCAATCCTGATAAATCTCACACTCTTACGATGTCTCTCCGAAAAGACCGACTGGAAAACCCTCCCATCCATTTTCTGAATAATCCTCTCCAAGAAGTTCTGTCACTCAAGCTTTTGGGTCTCACTATTTGCCATGATCTTTCCTGGGAAAACCACATTTCAAATCTGGCCTCCAAAGCCAGTCGCCGACTGGGCATCCTCCGTCGTGCGAAGTCCTTCCTTGGCACACCTGAGCTCCTCACCACATACAAGGCTTTCATCCGCAGCTCTATGGAATACTGCTCTCCCCTCTGGTCTGGTGCTCCTGCCTCACACCTAGCCCGTCTTCACGCTGTTGAAACCAAAGCGTTCAGAATCATTGGAATCTCCCGCGATGAAGCTAACTCCAAGGGCCTTTCACTCATTCACCGCAGGCAGGTTGGTGGTCTTTCCGTCTTCTACCGACTCCTCTCTGGCCTTGCCCCCCCAGCCCTCTCTGGGCTCTGTCCCCCAAATATTCCTACAGGTCGCACAAGATCTGCCTGCAACCCTCTTATGGTTAAACTGCCAAAATCAAGACTTTCTGCTCACCTTCACTCCTTCATTCCTCTTTTCTCCCGCCTCTGGAACAAACTCCCTCACTCTCTTCAATCCCACTCCACCCTCCAGGTCTTTAAAACAGCTGTTCACCACCATCTCTTATCCTCCCCCATCCAAAACCTTGATCTTTTCTACCCCCGCTAATTTCGGTCCCCTTGTGTTTTATACTTCTCCCACCCCCCCCCCCCCCCTTCCCACGCCTCCTGCCCCCAAGGCCTCTCCCTCCCACACTTCTCCCTGCTCTCAAATGTTGTGGTTGTGTGCTTCCCCTTCTCTCCCCATCTTGTCTTCCGCTCCCTCTTTTTGTATATTTTGTTTGTCTGGTTGATTTGTTTGTGAAATAAATGTTAGCTCTTTCACGAGCCTCGATTCAGTATACAAAAAAAAACTGTTTTACACTCCATTCATAATCAGGAAAATAGAACTTTTTTTTAAGGTAAATAAATGTATCGTTCGTTCGTTCGTGTGGTTGCCAACTTCAATTAAGATTAGTGCTTTAATGTATGATAAATAGTGGCAATAACTATATTGTTCGTTTTGATAAAAGAAAAAAGAAACAAATAATAAAAATCGACTTTAAACGGCCACTCGTAATTAGACACCATAGAGTTAGTGTGCGCATCCGTGTACTTGTTGCCCCCCCAAAACATGGCGACCGGGACTCCATGGTGGCACAGCCGGGTTCTGTACGCGGCATAGCTAGTGCGCCCTCTAGTCTATAATATAACTTTATGGTTGTAGCGTATTGATTTGCCTCCTCCACCCCAAGGGGGTTTTCTCCCCCTGAGCAAATTTGCCCGCCATTGCCGTCAATGGGGTTGCACGTTGAGGTGTATATAAATGTTAAATTAGCTTAATCGTGGCGTATTTCCAAAGAAGATTTATCGTGGCATTTTTCCAAAGACGCTTTTCATAACAAAATTAATGATAATCGCATATTATTAATGTTATTACAAAACAATATTAATATCCGGCGAAGCCGGTGTTGTGAATAAACACGTACGTATTATGTTGAAAAGTCAGATGTTGCTGAATCCTTTGAGAATTTCGACGCTTTGACGCACCAAATCGCTCTATGTAGGTCGCCATCTTGCGGATGCGGAAGTATGCATAAAAAATTGCGAAAAAGTTCAATAGGAGTTTGTTTCACCGGTCTTTTTTTGATTCACAATCTTATGTTGAAAAGCCAGATTTTGCTGGATCCTTTGAGAATTTCGACACTTTGACGCACCAAATCGCTCCATGGAGGCCGCCATCTTGCGGATGCGGAAGTATGCATAAACAATTGCGAAAAAGTTCAATAGGAGTTTGTTTCACCCATCTTTTTTTGATTCACAATCTTATGTTGAAAAGCCTGATTTTTCTGGATCCTTTGAGAATTTCGAAGCATTGACGCACCAAATCGCTCCATGGAGGCCGCCATTTTGCGGATGCGGAAGTATGCATAAACAATTGCGAAAAAGTTCAATAGGAGTTTGTTTCACCCGTCTTTTTTTGATTCACAATCTTATGTTGAAAAGCCAGGTTTTGCTGGATCCTTTGAGAATTTTGAAGGTTTGACGCACCAAATCGATCCATGTAGGCCGCCATCTTGCGGATGCGGAAGTGTGCATAAACAATTGCGAAAAGGTTCAATAGGTGCCCACGGAACTACGTAACTTCCGGTTAGTGCACCCTTCGCGACAACAGTCACAGAGTCACTACTCTGGGGCATTTTCGAAATTTTTCTCTTCTTTAGTGGTAGACCTAAAAAGCTGAATTATGCTTCAATCCCATGCTCCCATGCTCAGTAGGTTTGTCTGATTTATGATGTTGTCCTGCACCTACCGGTATAAGCTGTTTACATAAAGAAAGAAAGCTCGGTTTGATTAACGACAGTCACACATTGCCGTTGAAACGGCGCTATCGTCTAATCTGTCAGCACTGATCTTACTGCAAGCTATCAGAGAACACTGTCACAGTCGCTGTCAGAGAACCAGCCCTGACAGCGACTGAAGTTAGGAGACTACACACATACTGTGAAAACGTATGTTAAGCCCAGTTAAAATTTCTTAAAATAGGCCCTAAACTAGGACATCGTATAGTTACTTCCTTAAGCTTCTTGTGACATTTATTGTATGTAGGTATTGGGGAGGACTGTCTGCTCTTCTCTTTTACCAAGTCTTACCAGGTTGGGCACAGGGGGGCATTAAGCTCCAGGGGGAATTAGGCTCCAATACATTGTAAATGCATTATATTTACCTTCAAGCTTTAAAATGTAGTGGAGCCTAATGCCCCCTGGAGCTTAATGCCCCCCTTTGCCCTACAGTACCTACTACACCTACCTACTCCCAACTGCCTAACCTACTTATGCCATAGTGATGGGTAAAATAGTGTCAAGAGGCTTTGGCTTTGCCGGCTCATTGCGGCTTTGCAGTCGGGTACTAGTACTAATAATGTCCCACTTACACAAAGCTTTTTTCCTGCAGTGATAACGTGTATAAATAGCTTATCGTTATAATGGCGTTTCTGGGGGTGCAATACTCCAATAGCAAGTAAAAATATTACAAACCACAAACACGTTTGCTTAGCTTTTCAAACAGTCGCTAATTCTCTTAATCATACTAAATGAAGAAATTTGGAGGAATCCCGACATCCGTGAAGTGAGTTTTACTTACAGAACTGAGCGAAGATCTACAGTACTCTATATAACCCACAAATGTTGGGTTAATAACATGGCCCTTTCTGCCGCTACCGTGGCATTTTTCGTAGCGAACTTTTGAAACTCGCTCCTGCTGTTTGATACGAAACTGAAAGGGAGAAGCTCGTGTTGTGCTCCCTTGCCAAGCCAGCCGTTCCTTAACGGTTTTGAATGGAGTGCTTGCTCGAATGCTTAAACCACTTGGCGATCTCTCCACAAGAAACTTGGTTAATGAACACACACCCAATGTTCTTGAGACCTGTCCATAGATCGACTGTATTCTATATACCCCAAAGAGCAATGACCCTTCCTGCCCCTCCTGGAGTCTGAGGGTGTACCAGTTTATTAAAAACAGGGATCTATGTGCCAGTTAAGGAAAAAAACACTCAATGTTGTTTTGAGTGTAAAAATGAACGGCTTTGAGTATAAAATGTATGCATCGTCGGAGGCTATTGTTGTGATTGGTACTACGTACTGCATAGTGACGTACGGGGGGGGGGGGGGGGGGGGTGGCTGGAGTGGTTAATGGCGGCTCGTCATGATGGCCGTGTGCTCTGTGAGAGCTTGGTATCGTCTTTAATAAACGACTTGATTAAAGGAGATTTCTGAACTTACTACATGGTGGTAGCGGTGGGATTCGAACCCACGCCTCCGAGGAGACTGGAGTCGTCTGTTGGTTCCTGCACAACAAAGGCATCAGGAAATTCAGGAACGATTGAAGGAACGTGGAGTCCGGATGGCGAAGCAATACAACAGAACGGCTGGGCCGCAATTACCTGAATTGGCTATTGGACATCGGGTTCGGATTCTGAACAAGGACACGCACCAATGGTACCCCGGGAAAGTTGTGGCCCGCTGTAATGAACCCCGCTCGTATATAGTACAGACGCCTAACGGGACGCATCTTTGAAGAACCAGGGCACAATTGCGTGAACTTCATCCACCCGTTTGTGGCGCCAAGTGGAAGGACGAACCGACCCAACCAACACATCAAAGTCTACCAACTGCTCGACATGTACATTTCAACAACGACGCTTCAGCAATGGAAACTAATGGCTGCTCCAGCTCCAAGGATGACGAGAGTGCTGAGACAACAAGGCCGGACAACTCTCCGTACTCGACCAGATCAGGCCGTGTGATTCGAAAACCGTTGAGATATCGTGATAGTGAATAACGACCACCAGAAATCAGCCCTTGTAATATTGGTGCAGAGACAATCCGTTGATTGGAATGATTCTGTGTTTTCTCTGTTTTAACTAATCATACTGAGCAATAATTACATTTTGGTTAAGAGTTATAACAGTAACCCCATATCCCATCTATGTGTGGTTCAAGTTGTGTCTGATTGTGTTTATTATTTTGATTTAGTTTAGTAGTGTTTTGTTGCATACAAACATAATAATTTCAATGAAAGGGAGATGTTGTGATTGGTACTGCGTAGTGACGTAGGGGGGGGGGGGGGAGGGGGTGGAGTGGTTAATGGCGGCTCGTCATGATGGCCGTGTGCTCTGTGAGAGCTTGGTATCGTCTTTAATAAACGACTTGATTAAAGGAAATTCCTGAACTTACTACAGCTATGACGTATTTTTTGGGGGTGGGGCTTACGGCATGTGAAGAGTGCATGCCCCAATGCGGTTACACCACGGGTGGGCGGAGCACCGGTGAAGGCGCTTCCTCTTCACCACATAATGAAGGGGAGGAGGTGCATCCAGTGAGGGTGCATCGAGTGCGTAACCCCGCCCGCGCAACGCCTAACGTGAACAAAGCCTCTGACCCATCCACCCCGACCGGGGGGAGGAATTGATAGAACGTGAGGTAACTAATTCCACCCCCCAATCTGAGGATGGAATGAAAGTGGTTGAATCCTCACTCATTCCTTCCACTGTGCAATACAGTGCAGACGATAGCATGGAAGTAGTTGCAGTGGATACCAGGAAAAAAGGCCACAAACGTTCAAGTGATGATTCCTTTGATTCTGAGGAGAATCAAAACAAGATTCAGATCGTGTCGGGCTCGCAGGACCTCCAAGGTGAGTCCTACAGCGGGGACCCCTTGGTGGTACTGGAAACTGTACCAGAAGTTTGTGTAGGTGAGGAAGATTTGCTTACACCACTTGCCGAGGTTGAGTCGAGTGTGACGCAGAAAACCGTCGAGCACCTCAGGATGTTGTACGTGTTTGTCCTGATAGTCAAACTTTCGCTGAGTGTTTAGCAGCTGTGTCTGTTAATGATGGGGAAATAGATAAAGGGGAGAATCCCCTTGTGGAAGATGTTAATCCATCCCTGAAAGATACAAATGAAGGGGATGTTGAGGTGAAGGGAATAGGTGATTTGGTAAATTTGAAAGGATCTGCAAAGAGTGTGGAATTCCTTGATCCAAAAGTATGTTTTCAACAAGTAGTTGAAAAGGGCACAGATGAAGCACTTGATTCGGATGAAACCTCGTTCACTCCATCCTTTAGTGCCTTAAGTGCTCAAGTGAATGAGGGTGGTGGAAATGACACCACAATGGTCTCTCAAGAAAACGTTATTGATTTCCTGATGAAACCTTTCGGAAAATAAATGTAAAAATCAAAGACTACTTCCCGAATCTACGTGACTTACTCAAGCGGGTAAGGAAATCGAAGAATAAGATGACAGAATGGAGATGAAGGTAGCATCTCTAAACATCAACGGAGGCCGTGGTTGTGTGCGTCGCCTCCAGGTGTTTCAACGTCTTCAGAATGAAAATATTGATGTGCTAATGTTACAGGAGACACATGTAAATCAGTGTTCTGAGGTTGAGTGGTGTAATATCTTTAAAGGTTGCCACTTTTTCTCTAGCGCTTTCGTTGATGCCAAGGCTAGTTTGGCAATAGTGTTACATCCTAGACTCCAGCCCTTAGAGATAAATTGTAGAGAACTTTCAAGAGTTATTTACTGTCTGTGGAATTTGTCAGTGGTCTGAAATCTGCATGACAATTCTGCATGATGAAGGCCGGACGGAAAAAAAAAAATCAAAAGATCTGCATGACAAATGTACAGACTTGGCATTTAATATGGAATATATATTTTTTCTTGACTTGGGTTTACTTTCTGAACTCAGTATATCAATCTGGTGAGTTTCTTTTACCCTTCGGTGATGTCTTTGTTGAAAGAACCATGTCACTGATTGTCTTTCACAGCAAGAAGTCAATAACAGGATTATATCACAGGTGGCATGACAAAATGTAAGAACAGGTACATTTGACGATTGGCTTCACAATCGGGTATATAAGGGTTGTTGCGTTCTGTATTCGTGGAAAACAACTGCTGCACGTCTACAAAAGTTATTGCCGCTTCCTCTGGAGATGGTCCGTCAACTTGACAATGCTGTTTGTCATGGAGTGGTGGCTTTACGAAATTCTGGCATGAAACAGTGTGCTATTGCTCTGCAGTATGGCATCACTCAAGGTCAGGTGTCAAAGATCCTGAAACGAAATGCTCAGAGGGGTGTCCCTACTCCAATACCGAGGCCAGGACGTCCACGCAGAGCCACAAGGAGAGATGATCGCCAGCTGCACCGGTTAGTCTGCAATGGGCGTACCAAGTCAGCTAATCGGCTTAGGGCTGAGTGGCAGCAACTGACAAATGTGCCTGTATCCAGAAGGCTAGTCAACCAACGACTGGTTCAAGCAGGCTATCGTGCCAGGCATCCCCTGAGAAAGCCACGCCTGACCAGACAACACAGCCAGCGCCAATTGCAGTGGGCCAGAGAGCACCGTCAATGGCAGCCAGGACACTGGAATCACGTGACCTTCAGTGACGAGTCTAGATTTCTGGTCTATCGTCAAGATGGCCGCGTCCGAGTGCGCAGACAAGTGCATGAAGCCCACAACGAAGCTTGTATAGTGCCAAGAGTCAAAGCTGGAGGTGGTGGGGTGACCATTTGGGCTGCTTTTCATGCAGTTGGCAAAACTGACCTGGTTGTTCTGAATGGAAACCTGAACCAGTTCAAGTACAGGGTCATTCTGGAAGAAACATTGCTTCCATTTGCTCGTGCAGCTTTTCGAGGAAACTTTGTCTTCCAAGATGACAATGCACGGCCTCATCGTGCTCGCATGATCCAACACATTCTTGCTGACCATGGTGTAGAGCATATGGAGTGGCCTGCCATGTCCCCGGATATGAATCCGATAGAGAACTTGTGGGTAGAATTAACGTGTCAAATCGACAACTTGGACCAGCAGCCGACCTCTGTGCGTGAATTGCAGCAGGCTATTGTCACTGCATGGCAAGCGATTCCTATCCAAACCTTGGCAAATCTCGTGAACAACATGCCTCGACGTGTACGTGCTCTCCTGAATGCTCGTGGGGGTTACACAAAGTACTGAACTGTAATTTTACTGTCTGTAATCCCAGTCATAATTTAGCTTTTGTTTTCGTCGATTTTTTTTGGCTAATGTGCAAAATAAAGAGATACTTCTGGAAAACGTTAACACAGTACTGTCCGTGAATTGAGTTCGATATCAGTTTACATCACTTTCAAGGATCAATTTATTTGCTTCGAAATGTCAAATGTGGTTTTTGTTTCTTTTAAAGGTCACATTAACAAAATCTAGAATAATTTCAACATAATTCCAATGAACTTTTGGTTCTAAGTCATCTTGAAAAGTAAGTTCACCCCCACAAAAAAAAAATCCCATATTAAATGCCAAGTCTGTATATGCCCCGAGTGATAACTCTGAAAGAAGCGGCTTTTAAAATAAGTTAGCGGGTTTTTTAAGCACCGTTGACCTGTCTATGTTATTGTGTCTGGGGAGAGACTACAACTGCACGCTCAATCCACAACCTGATAGGAATCACCTCTGAGCCTTATCCGCCCAGTGCAAGGCCTTTGGCACAGCTTGCTAAAAAATTTAAACTTGTGGATGTGTGGCGGGTACAAAACCATAACATCCGTCAGTATACATGGGTTTGTGCTTCAAGGAATCTTTTGACGATGCCTCGTTTAGACAGAATATATGTCAACTGTGATATGGTAAATCTTGTCAATAATTCTTACATAAGGCCGTCTCGTTTTCCCTCCCATCACATGGTTGTTGTGGTTTGTGGTTTAACTAATCATGTTTGTAAAAGTGCATATTGGACATTCAAGTTAGACTTTTACAAAGTGCACATTTCAAAGAAGCTTTTAGAATGGTATGGAAAGAATGTGAATTGCAAAAGTATTCCTACTTAAATTTAAGACAATGGTGGGATTGCACAAAATCCCAAATTAAGTGTTTTTTTTGTTTGTTTTTTTTGTATACAAGATCGAGGCTCGTGAAAGAGCGAACATTAATCACACAGAAAGACAAACAGACACATAAAACAAATAACATCGGGAGCGGTAGACAAGATGGGGAGAGAGGGGGAAGGACACAAACACAACATTTGAGAGCAGGGACCGAGAGACATGGAGACATCGAGAGATCTGTGGGAGGGAGAGGGCTTTGGGGGGAGGCATGTGAAGGGGGTGGGGGGGGGGGGGGTGGGAGAGGTATAAACATATGGACACTGCCAGGATTTCCAGGAAAGAAGTTGGAATTTCAAACAAGGTGGATCTGGGGTGAATTAGTGGGGGTAGAAAAGATCAAGGTTATGGATGGGGGAAGATAAGAGATGGTGGTGAACAGCTGTTTTAAAGACCTGGAGGGAGGAGAGGGATTGAAGGGAGTGTGGGAGTTTGTTCCACAGGCGGGAGAAAAGAGGAATGAAAGAGTGAAGGTGAGCAGAGAGCCGAGATTTCGGCAGTTTAACCATCAGAGGGTTGCTGGCAGATCTTGTGCGACCTGTAGGAATATTTGGGGGACAGAGCACAGAGAGAGCTGGGGGAGCAAGGCCGGAGAGGAGTCGGTAGAAGACAGAAAGACCACCTACCTGCCTGCGGTGAGTGAGTGAAAGGCCCTCAGAGATAGCTTCATCGCGGGAGATTCCAATGATTTTGAAAGCTTTGGATTCAACAGCGTGAAGCCGAGCCAGGTGTGAGGCAGGAGCACCAGCCCATAGGGGAGAACAGTATTCCATTGAGCTGCGGATGAAAGCCTTGTATGTGGTGAGGAGCTCAGGTGTGCCGAGGAAGGACTTCGCATGACGGAGGATGCCCAGTCGGCGACTGGGTTTGGAGGCCAGCTTGGAAATGTGGTTTTCCCAAGAAAGATCATGGCAGATAGTGAGACCCAAAAGCTTGAGTGACAGAACTTCTTGGAGAGGATTGTTGAGAAAGTAGATGGGAGGGTTGTCCAGTCGATCTTTTCGGAGAGACATAGTAAGAGAGTGAGATTTGTCAGGATTGAAAGACATGTTCCACTTGTTTGACCAGTCTGTGATTTTGTCCAGGTCTTCAGAGAGTGAGGAGGCTGCAGACTGCCGATCTGAGGGAAGAGGAATGGAGCGGCAGAGAGTGGAGTCATCAGCAAAGAGATAGAGAGGATTTTCCAGAGAGTCGGAGAGATCATTGATAAAGACCAGAAAAAGCACAGGGCCCAGCACACTTCCTTGGGGAACTCCAGCCTGAACAGGAAGGGGAGATGAGAGAAATCCATTCAGGGCCACACGTTGACTACGACCAGAGAGGAAGTCCGCAAGCCATGCATGGAGATTTCCATGGATACCATAGGAGGAGAGTTTGGTGAGCAGAGCTGGGTGCCAGACCGTATCAAAGGCCCGTGATATGTCAAGGGAGACAGCTCTGATTTCCTGTTTGGCATTGAGGACCTCCATCCATTGTTGAGACAGCAGAAGCAGCATGGCCAGAGTAGAGTGACCTGGTCTGAAACCAAATTGATGATCAGAGATCAAGCCATTGGAGAAGAGGAAAGATTTCATATCTGAAGCAATGATGGATTCCATGACTTTGCTGATAATTGGGAGCAGGCTGATTGGTCTGTAGTTGCAAGGATCTGTTTTTGCACCTTTTTTGTGTAAAGCGGTAATGTTAGCTGATTTCCAGGATGCTGGCAGATGACCTTGAGCAAAAGATAGGGTGAAAAGAACAGAGAGAGGGTGAGATAGAGCGGCAGAGCAGGATTTTAGGACCCGTGGGCTGATGCCGTCTGGTCCAGTTGCAGAATCAGAGTCGAGGTTTGACAAAAACTCCTCCACCTTGTCAGGAGAGAAGGCCACAGAGTCCAGGAGCAGTTGGGTTCGACTGGGAAAGGTGGGAACAGAGAGAGATGGGTTTGGGACTAAGGATTTTGAGGCGAACACAGAGTTGAGGCATTCGGCTTTGTCACGTGCGATGTCAACTGTGTGGCCATTTGAGGTAAGGGAGGGGATGGAGGGGGAACAAACACCAGAAACGGATTTGACCAGATGCCACCAGGATTTGGAGGAAGGAGACAGGTTTGAGAGTTCTTTCTTGAGTGAGGAGAGATAGTGCTTCCTGGCACTCCTGAGGGTAGACACACACTTGTTCCGAGCTTGGTGGAAGGAACTGAGATTGCCTTCAGTTGGATTAGCCTTCTAAGAGGCAAAGGCAAGTTGTTTCAGGGCAACTGCCTCACCACAAGATTCAGTGTACCATGGACGGGAGGAAGGGTAAGACAATTGAAGGTGAGATGGGATAAATCTGTGCATGAGAGAGATCAGTTTGCTTTGGAAGAATTCCCAGGAAGAATTGATGTCAGAGGCAGTGGAGATGGGAGACCAATCCAGACGATTGATGGCTGCTTGAAGACCGTCCCAGTCGGCCTGAGTGAAATGCCAGACTCGTCGACGCTGAGGAGGCTCTCTGAGAATGGCCAGAGAGATGTCCACTTTGACAAGCACATGATCAGAAGAACCGATTGGAGCAGAAGAAGAGCAGCAGACATTAGCAGGGAAGTTTGTCATAACCAAGTCTAGAAGAGAAGATACTCCATTGGCTGAGATCTGGGTCGGGAAATTGACAGATTGTGTCAATCCCAGTGAGTCACAGAAGTCCTTTGCTGAGGTGCCATGACTGGTGAGAGAGGAACCCACACCCAACCAGGTGGCATGATGACAGTTGAAGTCACCACATATGAGGAAGAGAGAGTTGGGATGAGTGGATAGAAGTTGGTCCATGTTGTCAGACAGTGAAATGTAGATGGAGTCATCACTGTTTGGGGGACGGTACAGAACACATATGAACAAAAGGTGGGAGCGGAGAGGAAGCCGTAACCAGAGGTACTCCTGCGGGTGAGGAGGAAAGAGGGCAGTGCAAGGAGAGTGAGGAAGAGAGTTTTTGACAAAGATAGCCACCCCACCACCAGGCCGAGGCTCAGGTCTATCATACCGGAGGAGGGAGTAACCAGGAAGAGATATTAAGGAATCAGAGACATCTTGAAGGAGGAAAGTCTCTGTTAAGCAGATCAAGTCTGGATTGTCAGAAGCAACCTGTATGGAGAGATCAGTCAAGTTTGAGCGAAGGCCCCGGATGTTTGAGGTCCATACCGTTAATGAAGAGAGAGGGGGAGCATCGGGTACAGGACAGGGGAGGGGAGGAGTAGGGTAAGATGAAGGATGAGAGGGGGAGGTAGGGAGAGCAGTTGATAGTGTGTCAAATGTTGCAGAAGAGTTCCAAGAAAGGGAAGGATGAGGAGGATGAAAGGTTTGATGGTGAAGGGATGAGGCACAGTGAGGGGTTGTTTGAGGGGGGGCAGAGGAAAGTAGAAGGTTTGGGGGGGTGGAGGTATGAGATAGAAGGGAGACGAAGTGGGGAGGAGGAAGCTTAGAGGAGGAGGGGGGAGGAGGGAGAATTGGAGAGGAATGGTTTGGGGGGAGAATTGAATGGGAGGGATTGGGGGGGAGTTTTGAAGGGGAGGAGTGAGGGGGGAGTTTAGGAGGGGAGGGGCAAGGGGGGAGTTTTGGAGGGAAGGGGCAAGGGGGAAGTTTAGAAGTGGAGGGGCAAGGGGGGAGTTTAGGAGTGTAGGGGCAAGGGGGGGGATTTGGAGGGGAGGGGCAAGGGGGGAGTTTAGGAGGGGAAGGGCAAGGGGGGAGATCAGGAGTGGAGGGGCAAGGGGGTGATTAGGAGGGGAGGGGCAAAGGGGGAGTTTAGGAGGGGAAGGGCAAGGGGGGAGTTCAGGAGTGGAGGGGCAAGGGGGTAGTTTAGGAGTGTAGGTGCAAGGGGGGGATTTGGATGGGAGGGGCAAGAGGGGAGTTTAGAAAGTGGATGATTAATGAAAGACGAACATTGATAACAAATTGGGTTTGTTGTGATTTTCAAGTTAGCAATCCGATTCAGAACGATGGAGGAGGGATGGAATGAATGTGAATTTAGACCATGTAGTGAGGGAGACGTTTAAGATATTGAATTTCTTTTTTTTGAAGTGGAATGAGTTGGAGAGGAAATTGAGAAAAGCCTTTTAAATAGGAAGAAAAACAGCGTGTTGTAATATACCACTGAATAAAACACAGAAGGGGAAAGGTTAAACATATTTAAATAATATTTAAACAGAACTGTGAACAATCTTATATGCACAAAAATACCAACGGGGGGAGAGCCGAGAGGGACCACCAACAATACTGCCAACAACAATTTTGCCAACAATACTGCTCATATAACACATGTAACACATTCGGTGTGACATATAACACATGTAACACATTCGGTGTGATATCTGCTTTATAAAATGATATTCTTGATTGTGAGCAAAAAGCTGAAATGTCTAACGACAATGTCCATCTGGTGTCAAAGAAAAGGACATTACTGGCCGAAATGGTGACAGAGCAGGCAGACGGAGCTTTCGTCCGACTGCGGATGGATAAAGTCCAACTTGATATACAAAAACAAAGAGTTTTTCAATTAGGAAAAAATGGCCAAGACCTCTCAACAGACAGATCCATGCGTTGCACTCTGCTGATGGTGCCCTCCTGACCTCTCAGAGTGACATCAAGCGTGAATTACAAGACTTTTATTCAAAGCTGTTTGCATTGAGAACGGTGAATGAGGAGAACAGAAATGAGATGTTTGAACTGCTCCCTTCTCTATCTGAAGACCAACAACAGCAACAGGAGCCTGGCTTTTCTCTTGAAGAACTTACTAATGCTCTTAATGAAATCAAAGATGGAAAATCCCCTTGACTTGATAGACTTCCAGTCTATAAAGCTTTCTGGGACATTCTTGGCCCTACTCTACTTGAGATCTTTCATGATAGCCTTGAACAAGGTGAACTGCCACTGAGCTGCAGGAGGGTGATTTTGTGTCTCCTTCCTAAGAAGCGGAACTTGCAAGAGGTCACAAACTGGAGGTCCATGCCACTCCTGAACACGGATTATAAAATTCTGTCCAAGGCGCTTGCGGTGCGTCTAAAGGAAGTCATGTCCTTTTGATTGGTATTGAACAGTCATATTGTATTCCAGAACGTTCTATTTATGATAACATTTTTTTGGTAAGAGACTTGATTAGTCTTGGTCGCACTACACCCCACGGTTTTGGTTTGATACTTTTAGATCAAGAAAAAGCTTTTGACAGCGTTGACCATCTTTTCTGTTTGCTGTACTAAGGAGAGTTGGTTTCGGGGAAAATTTTTATTTCTTATGTTCAGTTATTATATAAAAATGCATCCTGCTTGTTGAAGATAAATAATAGTCTCGGTCACCCTTTGCCCTTTCAGCGAGGCATCCGACAGGGCTTCCCGTTATCAGGTATGCTGTACAATCTTTTGGTTGAACCTTTACTAGCTCTGCTCCAAACTTCAGTGGCAGGAGTCTCCTTGTCAGAAAACTCCAAAATGGTGATTTCAGCTTATGCGGACGACATTTGTGTTGCGGTTTCCAATCACAATGATGTTTGTGAAGTCTCTCGTTTGTCCCAGTTTGAGCTCACTCCCTCGGCAAAAGTGAATTGGAACAAAAGTGTAGCTTTGTGAATGGGACCAAGGCCTCCTTCCTCAGCGCTGCCTGTTCTACCAGGAGGGGTGCAGTGGAATAAAGAGGGATTTAAATATTTAGGATTATTCTTAGGAGTTGAAGCATATGAACAAAAAAAATGGGAGGGTTTCGTGGAAAAAATTAAACATAAACTGGCAAGGTGGAAGAGGTTGCACCACCTTCTATCACTTAAGATAAGGGTGACAATAATAAATAACCTAGTGGTTACATTTAATTGGCATAAGGTTATTCCACTCCAGCCTCCTAGATACCTAGTCACAGGCGTTCAGAGGGCACAGATTCAGTTTTTCTGGGTTGGCCACCATTGGCTTGGGCCTGATGTGGTGTGTAAGCCCCGAAATGCAGGTGACCAAAGCTTGATGCATGTCCCGAGTCGGATAATGGCATTTCGTTTAATGACGATAAAGCGTTTATTGTACAGTGAGTGTGTTCCTTGGCGGCCTCTCACAAACACCTGGCTGCGGGAAGCAGATGGTCTGAAATATGACCAAGAACTCTTCCTAATGGACCTGCAACACGTTGATTTGACTTGTCTCCCCAGATTTCATCAGAGCTTTTTGTAGGCTTGGCAAGCCCTCGGAGTGCAATGGTTAGAGGTATCATATGATGCAAAAAAAATTGTACATGAGCCACTGTTTGGGAATCCTCCATTCCTTGAATTTTCAACATCCAGGTCTTTTATGCATTGCTTCACCAGTAATGACGTAAGCAGAGTGCGAGACCTGATGAAGCCTTCCTTAAGCAGTTGGTTATCCACTAGCTCTCTGACCTCAAACGTTGGGGTGCGATAATCTAGAAAACTGGATAAAGTGTTGAAATTAGTAATGCAACTTTTTCGGAAGCTAAATATCGGGTGGTCTGGTGTAGATGAAGTGGTGGATGATCGCCTTTATTTCCCAGAGCTTCACATCACCTCAGAAAAACAACAGGATGTGTTCTCAAGTTCAGATGAAATTGGTGTATTTCATGTGATGGGGAAAGAATCAATTTATAAGATATGCCAAGAGGTGGTTATACCTGGTTTCACAAAACTTCTGAAAAACCAGTGGGAGGAGCTCTTACCAGCTGGATCGTTCTTATTTCCAGTGTGGAGGGAAATGTATAGGTCTCCAACTCTTGGACGGACGGGAGACTTAAACTGGAGACAAGTGCATCAGGCCTTGGTCACACAGACACTGCTGCACAAGTTTGATCCCTCTGTGCCAAATGTTTGTCTTTTCTGTGGAGCAGTTGAAAACGTGGCCCATGCTTTTGTCGAATGTAGGAGATTGTCGCCCCTTTTTCGTTTCCTGCAGCAGTTGTTCTATAAATTTAACTTTGTTTTTTCTTTGCCAGTCTTTGTGTATGGCATTGAAAGGAGCACTAAGAGTAAGTCAGTGGTCCCATTCTTGAATTGCCTGCTAGGGATTGCTAAACTTGGTCTGGGGCTCTTTTTCATGGTTTGGGCTAGGCCACTTAGTTCCATTGAAGGGAAATCTTAACGCCACAGCACACAATGACATTCTAGACGATTGTGTGATTCCAACTTTGTGGCAACAGTTTGGGTAAGGCCTTTTCCCTTTTCAGCATGACAATGCCCCCGTGCACAAAGCGAGGTCCATTCAGAAATGGTTTGGCGAGATTTGTTTGGAAGAACTTGACTGGCCTGCACAGAGCCCCGACCTCAACCCCATCAAACACCTTTGAGATGAATTGGAACGCCGACAGCGAGCCAGGCCTAATCTCCCAACATCAGTGCACGACCTCCCTAATGCTCTTGTGGGTGAATGGAAGCAAATCCCTGCAGCAATGTTCCAACATCTAGTGGAAAGCCTTCCCAGTAGAGTGGAGGCTGTTATAGCAGCAAAAGGGGGACCAACTCAATATTAATGCCCATGATTTTGGAATGAGATGTTCGATGTTCGGGTGTTCGCATACTTTTGGTCATGCAGTGTGTATACACAATGCATTCAGAAAGTATTCAGACCCCTTCACTTTTTTCACATTTTGTTATGTTTCTGCCTTATGCTGAAATCGTTTAAATTCATTTTTTCCCTCATCAATCTCCACTCAATACCCCATAATGACAAAGAGAAAACAGGATTTTAGAAAGTTTTGCAAATTTATTAAAAATAAAAAACTGAAATATCACATTGACATAAGTATTCATACCCTTTGCTATGACACTTGGAATTTAGCTCAGGTGCCTCCCATTTCTCTTGATCACCTTTGAGATGTTTCTACACCTTGATTGGAGTACACCTGTGGTAAATTCAATTGATTGGACATGATTTGGAAAGGCACACACCTGTCTATATAAGGTCTCACAGCTGACAATGCATATCAGAGCAAAAACCAAGCAATGAGGTTGAAGGAACTGCCTGCAGAGCTCAGAGACAGGATTGTGTCGAGGCACAGATCTGGGGAAGCCTACAAAAAAATTTCTGCTGCATTGAAGGTTCCCAAGAGTACAGTGGCCTCCATAATTTTTAAATGGAAGAAGTTTGGAACAACCAGGACTCTTCCTAGAGCTGGCCGCCTGGCCAAACTGAGCAATCGGGGGAGAAGGGCCTTGGTAAGAGAGGTGACCATGAACCCGATGGTCACTCTGGCTGAGCTCCAGCGATCCTGTGTGGAGATGGGAGAAACTTCCAGAAAGACAACCATCACTGCAACACTCCACCGATCTGGGCTTTATGGCAGAGTGGCCAGACGGAAGCCTCTCCTCGGTGAAAGACACATGAAAGCCTGCTTGGAGTTTGCAAAAAAGCACCTAAAGGACTCTCAGATTGTGAGAAACAAGCTTCTGTGGTCTGATGAAACCAAGAATGAACTGTTTGGCTTCTGTTTGGCGACTACAGCATGGGAACATTCAGCAATTTACTTGGTGTCGTTGCCTGTTAAACAACTTGTCGCTTGCAAGGCTTGCTAAACTTTATTTCAGCCTCTCCTTTTTAAACCTTGTAAGTTTTACTGATATTACTCCTTCCGGTTTTTTGACCATTTTAAAATTTAAATGTGTGTCTTTCCCTAGCCCTCAGAGGCATACTTTTTAATATTTCTCTTTTAAATGATTCCTTTTTTAAACTATCTTTTAAAAATTTCTGGCCTCGGATTCTCGAATCACAGAATGATTTCACCAATCTTTGTCGATGGTGGGATTACGTAAAAGCACAAATCCGAGTCTTCTGCCAGCAATATAGGAATAATTTCACTTATGTAAACCAACCCACTTTTTACTTTGCTATCACAATTGTGCTGCCATATGAATGTTTTTTTTTCTTTACGTACGTTTATTTTTGGTTTGCCGTTAAACCCCAAAAATGCTGTCGTATCTGTACTCACCAATTTCTTAATAGCCAAAGGGAAGTTAGCAATTTATAAAACAAGGAAAGCTAAACTTCTTGCAAACCCTGATGCTGACTACAATGTTTTCATAGTTTTTAAGGCCTTTACCATGGCCAGGCTACATGCAGAGTTTTATTTTCACCAAAGCTAAAATAATTTAGAGCTTTTTAAGCGAAAATGGTGTTGCAAGACATTACTGTGTAAAGTAGTGTATAATAATCTCACCTTTTAATTTTAAAGGTGCACTTGTACTATTTTATTTTTCATTCTTTCACCTTCCTTTTATGATCGTTGTTCGTTGGCTATGTCTGTTTTTTTCTAACCTTGTTTAAATAAAGTTATACAAAAGTCAAAGTCTCTCTCTCCCTTTCTAACTCTGTCGTGGCCTTGACTTCGTAAAAGTAGGGTACACCATCCTATATGTGGAGAATCTCGGGATGCTCCGAGGAGATCAATTAGCTGTCTCCGTGCCACAGGCTTGTTCAAGAGAACTGTCTTGAGCTAAACAACAACTTACACATTCTATTCGATCTCATTCTTCCCTCCTGGTATTCAAAACAGCTGTTTACCATCATCTCAGATCATCCCCAATCCAAAACCATGGTCTTTTCTACCCTCTTTAACCCCCACCCCACCGCAATTCCTCCTCCTTCTAAATTTCCAGTTTTCCCTTCTGAGAGTTTCCTTCTGTATCGATCGTGTGGATCCTCTCCTACCCCTCATTCCTCCCACATCCATTGGTTGTCCAAGTCTCCCTCTGTCTTAGTCCAGTCATTCTAGCGAACTTTTACCCCTAACCCACCACTAATTGCAAGAGAAAAAAAAATGATATTTTTCTGAAACCTGTCGATCCTCTGAACAAATACATAAAATTATACTCAATTATAATGAGTGGATCATACTTTATTTTCAGATTGAGCGAGAGCCGTGACCGAGAGGTGGAGTGACGCTTGCAGTGAGAGATTTGATCAGTGTGCTGAGGACAGTTAAATGCTGTGGTCATTGTGAATGTAAGTCATATTATATTTAATTTATGATTGTTTAAGGTTTTATTTTTATTTTTAAAAGCAGTTTTTTAACATTTAATTTTATAATAAACATGTTCAAATTTTGTATTTTTATGAACCTATACATTTATAGTAGGACAACACAGGGAATAAAATGTAATCCTAAGTTCCCTCTCTTTTCAGCAACATGGGTGATATCGACTGTGTCTTCTGTAAGAAACCCCTCTCCAGTGATCCAACCAGTACACTGACGGATAAAGGTTGTACGAGGATCGAAGAAGCTGGACGTGAGCGTGGTGAAGAAGTCCAAGTCCATCCAGGACAGGCAGTTCATACAGATTGTCGTAGGGTGTTCTGCAATGTGAGAGACATTTAACTTTCTCTGAAGCGAAAACGTGTTTCGTCTGAAGCAGACAAAGGGAGGTGCCTTCGTTCAATGGATTCAGCGTTTGACTACAGAACTCAGTGTCTTTTCTGTGGTAATCCTGCAAGTACCAGGGGAGGAAAAAGGACCATATGTTGATCCAGGTTAAGACATTCGACTTCCAAAATCATGTGTCTGCTGACTGTGAAAATCGATCTGACAACTGGTCGGGTACTGTGAGGAGCAGAATGGCATTTGTTGGCGATCTACACGCAGCAGATGCGGTATACCATAAGGTGTGCAGTGTTAACTTTCATACAAAGAAACAGATGCCACTCAAATTCCAATCGGAAGAGGCGTCTTCATCAAAAAAGCAGAAGCTTGGTCGACCCAAGAACCAGATCAGACATGAAGCGTTCCTGAAGGTGGCAAAGTACCTTGAGGAAAATGATGAGGAACTAACCACAATTAGTGATTTAATTGGGAAAATGGAGGACTTCCTAGTAGACACTGGCTGTGATGCATATGGTTTTTCATACATGAAGGATAACCTTTTCAATCACTTTGGTGATAAGATCATAATTGCAGACATTAATGGAAAATCAAATGTTGTGACATTTAGGGGTGTGGCATCGTCGATTCTTCATGACTTCTATCGTCAGCAAAAGGAAAGGGACCCTGAAACAGAAAAGTTGCGCCTGATCAAGACAGCTGCTGATCTCATTAGAAGTGACATAAAAGAGGTATCTCAAAATAAGGACATTTACCCGACTACTCTCGATATGTCCACTGTCAATGCTGCAACCAAGTTTCTACCTGAGTCACTAAAGCTCTTGCTCGAAATGCTGTTTGTGGGGAAAGGAAAAGACTTAAAAATCTGCTCACTGGGACAGGCGATCATGCAAGCCGTGAGGCCTAGGATCCTTCAAGCTCCACTGTTGGTGGGTCTTGGAATCCAAATGCACTTCCATTTTGGTTCTCGATTTCTCATAGACACGCTCTTTGCACATGGGTATAGTTGTTCATACACGGAGGTGCAAACGTATGAGCGCAGCACAGCAGTCACATGTGGAACAGACATCCCTGGTTTTACCCCTGGACATTTCATCCAATATGTGGCGGACAATGTTGACCATGACATCTGCACATTAAATGAGAGAAACACATTCCATGGTATGGGCATTATTGCGAGTGTGACCCCGAAAACAGTCCGGACACTTCAGATTGCCCGTAGAGCTGTCTCGGCAGAGGACATGTGGGGTGAATCAATATACGACCTTTCACATCAGCATGTGGAGGAATGCAGTCCTTTCTCTACGAGAGGCTTCCAGCCTGTACCGACTTGAGACAAATCAGCTCAAATGTTGACTTCCTCTGGAAGGTTTCGCTTACTGTTCGATCACCTCGGCCCTCTTGGACAGGAATGATGCAGATGGTACACAAGGGAGAACATCCGGGTGAGGCATCAATAATGTTTCTGCCCATGATTGATCTCAGTCCAAGTGACTTGGACTGCATCAACTCCACACTGCATTTCGTTTGTGAACATGCGCAGAGATATGGTGTAACCCCGATACTGACATTTGATCAGCCACTTTGGTGGAAAGCTCTCACCATAGTCAAGAGCGAGCCAGCGGACAGCAAACTTCACTCGATTGTTCTAAGACTAGGAGGATTCCATACACTCATGAGTTTTCTTGGGTGTATTGGCCACCTGATGTCTGGTACTGGACTCAAAGAGCTTCTGGAAGTTGCATATGCCAGCAACACTACAACCCACATGATGAGTGGCAAAGCCGTGTCTAGAGCTATACGTGGACATCTACTCGTTGATGCAGCACTCAATGCAAAACTTGCTTCGAAGGTATTTCAGATGAACCTCCCAAGTGATGGAGACAGCAAGCATACAGTTCCAGCAGAGCTCAATGATGCAGGCGACTTGTTTGACGGTCTGATGTCGGGTGACCAAGCAGTGTCAGACATCGAGTCATCGAAGTTGATGGAGGTCATTGGAGACAAAATCAATGAGGTGATTGATACAATAAGGCATCAACGGACAGCGAGACTGTGGTTACAATACATGGAAATGGTGGACATTATCCGGTTTTTTCTGAAATCTGAAAGAACAGGGGATTGGATGCTTCACTTGCATATCCTGCGCGCCATGCTTCCATATCTTGCAGCTTCCGGACACAGACACTACACAAAGTGCCTGCACATATATCTGCAACTGATGACCGAGTTACCAAAGGACCATCCAGAAGTACATCAGAAATTTCTCCAAGGATTCCAAGTTGTCCGACGGAGCGACAGATACTGGGCTGGTCTGTCTACAGATTTAGTCATCGAACAAGTACTTATGAGAAGTCTGAAGACATCAGGTGGTCTGACCAGGGGACAAGGGATGACAGAGACACAACGCTCAGTCTGGGTCATGGCTAGTCCTTTCTTTGCAGAGGTGAACAATGCCCTCCAACACCTCACTGATGTGATGTATGTGACAAGTGAACAGCACAAGGATCTATCAAAGTCTAGACAGAAGAATGATGTAGCTGATACCCAGAAAATGCTTGAGTTTCTTCATGAGAGGGATCCCTTTCAAGACGACGATACTCTTCACAACATTTTCACTGGTATAGTTGCCCAGACAACGGTGAATGTTGATGAGGCGAAAACTGTGGGAGAAAGGCTCTTGGGCCAGATGAGTGGTAAACATGTGCTTGAATACAGCTTCAAGAAGAAGGGTCAAGCCATAACTATGGACTCAGAGTCTGCAATGAAGACACCAGACGGAGACATCAATATCGACCCTCAGTTACTCTTCCAGAGACTTGTGATCGCTGGCACTGAAGTAGAAGACTTATCCAAAGCACTCCTTTGTGAGCTATGCACATATCCTCCATCTTTGTTCGAGACCAAATATGCCTTGCTGTCCACCAATAAGCCAGCGTTAGCCTCAGCAATCAAATCCTTGGCACCTGCCGATACTGCACAACCGTCCGATATACAATACGTACTCGATGGCGGTGCCCTATTGCAGCGCATACCGTGGCAGTCAGGTGAACAGTACAAGGATATTCTTGACCGCTACGTGAAATATGTTAGTAGGCATTACGGGCATGCTATCGTCGTGTTTGATGGCTATCATGAAGGTCCCTCAACGAAAGACTGTGCCCATCAGAAAAGGGGTGAGTGACCATCAGTGAAGGTATCTTTTTCTCAAACCATGACGCTTTCTGTCAAGAAGGAAGAGTTTCTTCGGAACAAGGAGAACAAGCAACAATTCATAGACATTCTTGGTAAGAAACTGGAAGAATCTCATTGTGAAGTGCTTCATGCGAGTGGGGATGCGGACCTACTCATAGCAACAACTGCAGTTTGTAGCTCTCCAAAATCCAACACTGTTCTTGTTGGCGAAGACATTGACTTGTTGATACTACTGTGCTACTATTTTCGCAAGAATACTGCGCACCCTCTCTACTTAATGTCAGAGCCGAAAAAGGGTTAATTGAATCCAAGACAATACTTGGACATTGGCAAAGTCAGAGAGGCTCTGGGTGATACTGTCTGTGAAAACATTTTCTTCATCCATGCGTACCTGGGATGCGACATGACATCAAGGGTCTTTGGGATCGGCAAAGGCACTGGACTCAAACTGTTCAAGGACAATGAAATGTTCCAGCAAGAGGCCCTAATTTTCGGCAATAAAGAGTCAACACAGGATGAGGTCATTGCTGCAGGAGACAGAGCAATGGTTTGTGTGTACGGAGGCAAACCATCAGACAATTTGAACGAATTGAGGGTAGCAAAATTTCATGCTAAGGTGACAACAAACAAAACATCGTTGCACCCACGGGTACTTCCACCCACGAGCTCAGCTTCCAAATATCACAGCCTACGGGTATTCCAACAGGTTCAGGAGTGGAAAGGACACAAACTCAACCCGCTTGACTGGGGATGGAGGATCATGGACACCAGGATGATCCCTATGCATTCTGACTTCGCTGCAGCACCAGACTATCTCCTAAAGCTGGTTAGGTGTTCTTGCAAGGGTGGTTGCAGTGATAAACGTTGCGGTTGTTGGAAACTTGGGCTGCCTTGCACATTTGCATGTAGGGAGTACAGAGGTATTTGTGCAAATGCAGACGAATCAGTGGACGTTTTTGAGGATGCTGATGATAGTGACCATGGAAGAGACGAAGTGACGTGTTAAATATTGTGAACGGACAGAAGGACATTGGGTACAAATAGTTGTGGTAGTGTATTCAAACATGATTAAATAAATAATTTAGAGTTGATTTGGTGTATTATTAAGAGTGATATTGTCATATAATTAATTTCCAAACATTGCGGTAGTCCGAAAAGTTCCCAAATCGGAAAGGACCTCAAAAACCATGTTCCACTCAATATATTTAAATATAATTTTGGGCAGATATTTAGTAGACATCAAGGTCTCAGAAAAGTATTACTTCGTTTCTCTTGCAATTAGTGGCGGGTCCATTCACATTTTGACTGGACTATCTTGGCATTCAACTATATTGTTGGTGTTTCCCCCCACCTCTTTCTGCTGTTCATTTTGTCCTGGTACGTCCTGATCTATTCAGCGTACTGCCTCTTCCACAAAGCTCAACTATGTACAAAAAAAAACAAAAAAACAAAAAAGGAACCTTATTCCAAAGTATCAGCAAAACCTTCACACTAACCAAACTTTGAATAACAATTACTTAAACGAATTCAATCTCTTGATCCACTCTGAAGACCCAAACTATTACCCAGTAGGAGCTTTGCCGATTAGGCAAGGACACTTAATCATTATGCAGCTGGTGTTTTGAGCCACACTGTAATTATGCTTGGCAATGGGTCCAATCGCGAGGCTGGGAGGAAAACAGGTACCTGTGCTAGTGAGAGCTTAGTCACAGTGGAGCCAATGTAGCACACACTTGGCTGAGCTCCTCTTGCTGTCAACTCCAGCTTACATTTTAAGCTAAAAAAAACAATTTTTTAAATTTCTTGCAAACTGATGTTTGGAAAAAGTGCAAAAACAAACTATTCCAAGTGAATAAACCAGTCCAATAGCTTAGTGCCCACAAGTGATTGGTTAAATATTGGGAGTAAAGGAAGAGGAAGGGGTATGTATGTAGCATATTGGGGGAAGTAGGGGGGGGAGGAGAGGGCCAGAGGTCAAAAATTTCAATATCATGTTTTTTTTGCTTATACTTTTTTTTGCTTATAATGGAGCAGAGTAAGGACACGCAGAACAAGTAGTGAACATTTGTGGTTGCAAACGAGCTCTGAAACGGTCACCACTCTTTTTGCAAGGTACTGTAGGTCTTAGCAGGAGTACCAACATACAATGCCCTCCTCTATTCAAAAGTAATTGTGTGATTTCTAATGTTCACCCTACAAATATTAACACTTGGGATATTCTGCTTAATGTCTATTATAAGGGAGGTTAAACTCATTGATGCACTGTTCTGACCGCAAAGCACCAGGTTGATAGCTTACATAGTCAGGTCGGGAATTAAGTCCAGATTAGACAGCTCCGAGGCCACTAAAGGACCCCTCTCATGGCCCCAAATTATTACACACCTCTCCTTTCCTATTCCATCTCTCGGAGCTGCATGACGTCATCGATGGGCACCAAAGGGGACCCAGCGATGACGCGCGCCAAAAGGGAGTACTCAGTTTTCACTCAGCTTGTTTGTTTGTTTTTACTTGCGAAAATCGAGATTTTTCAAGTATATTGGTTCTTGTGCGTTATTACTTGGCAAAAAAAATACTTTATTTGCAAGTATGTTAATCACTCCGGTTTGTGGGTTTGTCTGTCCGCTCACTTATACTTGCCTACAGGTCACAATTTTAAACTGATCTTCACGAAACTTTACCAAATGTTAGAGTTCATGGTCAGACAAAATCCTATATATTTTTGGGGTCAAAACGTCAAAAGGTCAACATAGGCCAAAGGTCAACCACTTTTTTCAAATTTCTAAAATCCCCAATTTTCATCCGATTGACTTGAAATTTGAATAGGATATACATATCAGCAAACTGAATTCAACCACCAACTATTTTTGAGATCAGCTTAGGCCAAAAGGTCAACATAGGCCAAAGGTCAACAACCATTTCAAATTTCTAACATCCTCAATTTTCATCCGATTGATTTGAAATTTGAATAGGATTTACATATCGGTGAACTGAATTCAACCACCAACTATTTTTGAGATCAACATAGGTCAAAAGGTCAACATCGGCCAAAGGTAAACCACTTTTTTTAAAATTTCTTATATCCTCAATTTTCATCCGATTGACTTGAATTTTGAATAGGATTTACATATCGGCTTACTGAATTCAACCACCAACTATTTTTGAGATCAGCGTGGGCCAAAAGGTCAACGTAGGCCAAAGGTCAACCACTTTTTTCAAATTTCTAAAAGCCTCAATTTTCATCCGATTGACTTGAAATTTGTATAGGATTTTCATATCAGCCAACTGAATTCAACCGCCAACTATTTTTGAGGTTAAAAGGATGCTCGACTGAGTGCCATTCCACTTTGTTCTGTTTTGCCAAGTGTCGCTCTATGAGTGATTTTTCATTATGTCTGTCTGTCTGTTTGTCTGTATGTCAGTCACTTACAGGTCACAATTTTCAAACGATCTTCACGAAACTTCACCAAATGGAAGAGTTGGTCATAAGCAAGAAGCCCATTGTTTTTGGGGTCAAAATATCAATAGGTCAACATAGGTCAAAAGGTCAGCATTTTAGGCCGAATTTCTAAAATCCTCAATTTTGTTTCCATTTTCTTGTGATTTTTAGAGAATGTGCATATATGGTCACTGAATTCAACACAACACTGAATACCACAAAGTATTGTCGCGCGGACCCTTCGGTTAACACCAGGGCTCGCAAATGGACCAGAATGGAATTATTGGAGGTGACGCTCAAATACGGATTTTGCTTTTGTAGCACGGGAAGGAGAAGGGAAGAGGAAGCTGTGGTAAAAGCGTGTACCTGTGGAAGGCGAACGAACTCAAACGGCACAATATTTGCAGGAATGGAAAATAATACAAGGGTTTATTTGCAAAGGTCGGGGCAGGGAAACGCGGCGATATCAAATAAAAGTCCTAAATTGGGATCCCACACACCTCACTTCAGAAACGAGACACAGGAATGGGTGAAAGGAAAAGAATTGTCGTGTGGTTGTGAATGTGGTGCGTCCTTATCTGTCTTGTCGTCTTGCCCCTATGCGGCTCCAAGCTCCGCTGCACACCATGAGGTCCCTTGCTCCAGCACCACAGCACCGCGAAGGCCCGAGCCAACGCCCACTCCAGGCTCCTCGTCGACCGCCCACGAGGTCCGTACACCACTCTAAGCTCCAAAGCACCGAGCACCGCTCCAAGCACCACGCAGATGGTGAGCCAATGACCACCAAGACCTCTCGAGACCAAGAAGAAACGCAAGAGCTTCAAGCACGTCGAGACAGCCAGAGAGCGCAAGGGTGAAAGCTGGACGTGCAAGAGCTAGAGCAAGAGCAAGAGAGAAAATGTCATTTGGCGCGCCCTTATATAACCTGGGTTACGACGTCAGCCTTGGCGCGCCACCCAATCAGTGCCCTCCACCGAACCTTCCAGCTCCTTCCCTCCAATCACAACCTCCTGGGCATGTTGCTATGCAAGTTCGTGATGCGACCGGCGGCAGCCATCATCGCCGGTGTCCTGGCCTGGTTTCCTGTCCGTTTTCTTCCAAAGTCATTGTCAGGGAAGGGGATTTAGTTACTGTGTGCACTACAGGGCCTGTCTAAGTGTTTATATGGGTATGCATTGCCATAAGGGACAAAGGTTTGATTACCAGGTGTGACACACAGGGGTTTATCTTAATCCCTACACTATCTAACACTCGAACATCCTGGTATGTTCACAGGTATACTCTTACCTGACAAACCGGACGACACACACAGAACTTATTACAAGGTAGATTCCCTATCGCGACAGACGAAACATGTTACCTATTCAGATCTACCTGACTCTAGATATTCCTCCACCCTACCGACGTAACAGTATTTTGGAGGTCACCAAGTTTCGAAAATCCTCAATTTTCATCCAATTAACTTAAATTTGAAGAGGATTTGCATATCTGGTCACTGAATTCAACCCCCAACTATTTTGAGGTCAACATAGGCCAAAAGGTCAACAGGCCATATTTCTAGAATCCTCAATTTTCATCTGATTTACTTGCAATTTTAAGAGGATTTGCATATCTGGACACTGAATTTAACCACTCAGTATTTTTGATGTCAATATCGGCCAAAAGGTCAACATAGGCCAAATTTCTAAATTCCTCAATTTTCATCCAATTAACTTGAAATTTGAAGAGGATTTGCATATATAGTCACTAAATTCAACCGCCAAGTATTTTTGAGGTCAACATAGACAAAAAGGTCAACATAGGCCAAGTTTCTAAAATCCTCAATTTTCATCTGATTGACCTGAAATGTTAAGAGGATTTGCATACCAAGTCACTGAATTCAACCACCAAGTAATTTTGAGGTCATCATATGCCAACAACATATACACAAAGAATTAAGTTAAGCACCCATACACAACGAATTAAGGTAAGCACCCCCTAATATATATTCTTTGTGTATATGTATACATTGGCATATATTCTAAGGTATGTGAGATCAAATAATGATTGGTATGACATTAGCAATTATCCATTGATGAAATTGAGTGATCAAAGTGAAAAAAAGTGATTGGTTGAGTCAGTGATCCGATCACGTGGGTCCTACACACGTTATTGACGCAAAGATCGCTAGAGGTCTTCTCAGAACAATGACTGTACGTTAGAAAACATAAACGTCATCCACACTGTCCGTGATGGACCTATAGCTCCATACTTAAATTGAGGTGAAAATATGCCTAAAATTCCCAAAAAATTTCACCTTAAATTATTCAGAATAAAATATTGAAAACGGCATGATTGTTATGTTTTTATGTGACCATAATATCACTTCTCCAGAAAATATAGCAATATCATGGGTATATTACACTGTTTTGACGACAACAAACTTGTAATGTGCGAGGTTGTAAAAAGACGGGGGGGGGGGGGGGGGGTGCTTAACTTAATTCTTTGTGTATATTTTAGGGATTTCGCAAGTATCGTGCTTTGCACGCCATATTTCTTGTCTTGTTACTTGGCAATAAAAATTTTGCGAGTATGTTGATCACTCAGGTTTGTGTGTGTGTTTGTTACCCTTGCCAGAGGAGAGGGTATTGCATTGGAGTCCGTTTGTCTGTTTGTTACTTGCCGGAATCTATTCCGGCAAGTATGTTGGTTGGTTGGTTTGTCTGTCTGTCTGTCTGTTTGTCTGTCTGGCTGTTTGTGCGCAGTACTACGTCTACATCGTTGCACATAGCATCGCCATACTTTACACACATATTTACCTTTCCCTGGAATAGACTGTGCCCAATTTTAACTCTCTGGGCCCAAGGTCAAGCTCAAGGTCACCCAAAACGTGAAATCAGGGGGTCGAGTTTTCATTTAAAATATATTTCAAACCACTATAACTCTAAAAGTACAAGAGATATGCATACACTTACTGTTACTGCCATATAGGAAGTCACATACGACATTTCATTTGGCACCATGCCCTTTGACCTTGAGTGACCTTGAAAGGTCAAACTCAAGGTCAAAAATTGTTTTTTTTACTAATAACTCTGTCAAACATTATTCGATTCCCTTCTAACCAACACCAAAATGTTCATTATTCAATTCCCGAAAAATAACATGTGGCATAAAATGGTCAAAAATACTTAGTTTTAATTATTTTTTGGAGTCAAAGGTCAGGGGACCAGGTTTTCATTGAAAATATATTTCAAGCCACTGTAACTCTGAAAGGACAAGAGATATGCATACACTTACTCAGTTACCTTCCATTGCTTAGCGTATATACATGGATATATTTCCCGCCATTTTGATCCAAAATGGCCGATAAAAAAGTACATTCCGGCAAGTCCTCGGTCTCTGACCGATTTTTCATTTGTTTGTTTGTCCGCACAGAATAAATATGATTTTCTCGGCAACCGTTGGTGCGATTGACAGGAAATTTTCACCATAGGTGCAACTCCACATGTGGAATGTTTAAATGATAATTATGACGTCATAGGTGACGTGGTTCGGCCGTCATCTTGGAAAAATCGGAAAAATTTGCACCTCTATATCTCCGAAAGCGCTGAATAGAAAAAATTGAGACATGGCTCATTGTAAAGAACTCTCCATGTGGAATAAAAGATGTTAATGATGATGTCATAGGTGCCTCCGTTATGACATCATAATTCGACAAGTACAAAACTTCATCCTATCAAGATGAAACTTCTTGACAATCATGTAGGCATAAATTGGTGGAGAAAAAAATAAAATAATGATGACGTCATCGGTCACGTGGTTCGGCCGCCATATTTGTTTTTACACAAAAGCCTTAAAAACCACTGAAAACACATCCTGGTGAGGGTTTACAATCTCTGATTGCTCTTTTTTGTTTATTTTCTCTCTCATCTGGGCAATATCTCAGGCACCTTTTGAGTTAGGAAGCTGATATTTGGACATGACAATGACCAAGTGATTTGGCTGTAAAGGATATTTTTTATTTATTGATTAATTAATTGATTGATAAATTATTTCAATATTCGATTAATTACTGAGTTAATTAATTTTCATAAAGTTACAGATTCGGATGAAACGGTGGTGGGTTTCGGTATGTTATTAGTTAATTGATTAATAAATGAATAACTTTTCGATTATTATGTATTTATTTATTTCCATTACTAATCACTTATTTATTTTCTTTCTCATCTGGGCAATATCTCAGGCACCTTTTGAGCTAGTAAGCTGATATTTGGACATGACAATGACTAGGTGATTTGGCTATAAAGGATATTTTTAATCTATTGATTAATCAATCGATTAATTATTTATTGATTAATCAATTAATCGACTAATTGTTTAATTTTTCCGATTAATTAATTATTTAATGAATTTTCAAAAGGTTACAGCTTTGGATGAAACACTGGTTGTTTAGGTATGCTATTTGCCAATTGATTAAGAAATTAATTATTTTACGATTATAATTTATTTATTTTAATTACAAAATTAATCAATCAATTATTGTACATCGCTCTTCCCAATACTGTCTCTATGTGCTGCACCGCGGCATCGCCGAGCACCTAAAACCCCCGCGCACTGGAGGATGTGTTATTTATTTATTTGGCATGGGGGCGGTGTACTTTGAATGTACCTTAACTTGTTTTTCATTCATTTGAAAGCGACGTCCAATGGTGAAAACAGCGGGCATAATGCCTGGCTCTGCAATGTACCTGATCATGGCTGGACACGAGACCCATACGCAAAGGGCTGCACTCACGGTAGCGCACATGCATAACAAGCCCCAGCAGGCATCCAATCACCATCATGATCTGTTGACATGGAAGCACCATGTAGCATGCACTGTCATACATGTGGGTGGTTTGGGAGAGAAAAGACAGGGAAGAAAGGGTGAAATTCCATGACATAGGCATTCCATCATTTCTAAAAGCAGTGGCCATGTTTGACCTCTTCCTCAGGAGATTAAGGACATCTGTAATTATAAAACGAAGTAATTACAATGTAAAATTGGTTTTCTGTTTTAATATCATCGAGGCAGATTGGGTAGACTATGATGTAGCTGTGCTCTAAAATTGCTCGGGAGCAAGGTTGTGCCACTGATGCAGTGCCCCTGTGGGATAAGACAGGAATTTGTGATTTGTCAGGGTGTCAGCAATAACCTGCCTACTCTTTGTGAAAGACTGAGATATTTAACATCCATTGTTTTATGCTCAGACATCAACTTTGACGCCAGACCTGTGACGCACCACTCTGAGTTTATAGTTGTTTCGGGAATCAAACCCAGACCTGACAGCTCAAAGGTAAGTACACTACCCTTGCAGCCAGGTCAGAGTAATAAACTGACTATACAATGTAGTTATTTCATTATTCACACACAGGCAATGAGGATGCAAACAATGATGTCAATGCTTTATTTCCAGTTTGTTATGATGACAAAATCGATCACGTGGCAAAACAACATCCCAAAGATTATTCCAGGATTTGTCCTTATTTTTCACTCATAGGCTTTCTGCAGATCGTGCTTGCAATTGTTCCATTTTATTTTATGTTTGGAAATATTTTATTCCAATTCATGCTTGGCTTCATCTATCTATAATTCCAGTAATCTCTGTGTGTATGTTTGTATGTTTGTATGTTTGTATGTTTGTATGTTTGTCTGTGACCGCTGTTTCTCGACAACCACGGGTCCGATATACTTTAAACTTGCCAGGTATATTGCTGGGGACCCGAGGATGTGCCTTTTCAAGGTTTCATATTAATCGGAGAAGTAGTTACCGAGCTATGTCCAAAAAACGATTCAACCAATCAGAGAGCAGCGAGCTATCACGTGTGCCGAACGTGGCGAACAGACTCTGCCTCGGACGGCACATTTGAGAGCGTATTCATTTATTTCCCGTCGGCAAACTATGTTGGCGCTATGTTGGCGTTAAACTATGTTTTAAAACTAATTAAAACTAATTTGCGATTCTTTCGCTTTGCGATGCGATTTGCGATTGCGTTAAACTCGCTCGGGCGTTAAACTATGTTTTAAAACTAATTAAAACTAATTTGCGATTCATTCGCTTTCCTGCGCATTTGTGCACGCGATGGCGATTTCTTTACCAAACTCCGCAAGCCGTTAGCTTTGGACCAAACCATTTCATGTAAATAGAGGGGGGGGGGGGGGGGGGGATTGTCACCGTACTCGCAAGCCGTTCGCTTTGGACCAAACCATTTCATGTAAATAGAGGGGGGGGATTGTCACCGTACTCGCAAGCCGTTCGCTTTGGACCAAACCATTTCATGTAAATAGAGGGGGGGGATTGTCACCGTACTCGCAAGCCGTTCGCTTTGGACCAAACCATTGCATGTAAATAAATGGGGGGGATATACTTTTAGATATATATATAGTACGGGCATGCCCTAGTTTCTATTAATTTCCAAACATGATTTCGAAAAATTTCTCTCTCCATGTTTATTTGTCGGAACCTTGTACGATTATCCTTCGACAAAATTTATTGTATTGGTGCAGAGTTAGTCCAGAGTTGCCTTTGAGCTGTCCTGTCTGAGTTTGATTACCTCCCAATTATAAACTCTCAGATTGGTGTTTCGCAGGTAAGGTCATGCATCATGTAGTACGCCATCCCACGGGTGGACGTTAAGCCGGATGTCCCATGTCCCATATGGTATGATTTGTTGGTGGAAGAGAAACGTCCCAGAATGTACCTCATTGAAAGTAGGCGAGGTATTGCTGGCACCCTGAACAAATTGCAAGTTCCTCCTAAATCAGCTCCAGTTATCTTTCTATCTGCTTTGAAGGTCGCCAACATCACTGCATTCCATAAAAAGGTGCAAAAACGGATCCCCTTAACTACAGATCAATTAGGTTACTTCCAATCATCAGCAGTGACATGGAATCCATTATTAAGTTTACATAAAATCATTCCATTTTTCCAAAAACCTCATCACAGATCACCAATTTGGTTTCAGACAAGGTTACTCAACCTTGGACATGCTGCTTCTACTCTCCCAACAATGGATGGAGTCCCTCGATGTCAGATATGAGATCATGGCTGTCTCTCTGGACATATCTCATGCTTTTGATACAATCTGGCATCCTGCCTTACTTTCCAAACCCTCGGCCTTTGGAATCCAAGGCCAACTCTACACATAGCTTACTGACTTCCTCCACTCTCGTAACCAACATGTGGCTCTCAATGGAATCCTTTCTTCTCCTCTCCCTGTCAAGGTTGGAGTGCCCCAAAGCAGTGTTCGAGGCGTCATCTAACTCCTAATATTCATGAATGATCTCACTGAATCTCTGGAAAATCCTCTTTATCTTTTTGATGATGACTCCTATCTCTCTAACGTGACATCCCTCATCCTTATGATAGACAGGCAGCGGCCTCATTCCTCTCTTCAGACATTGACAAAATCAAAATCTGTTCAACGATTTGATATGTCTTTTAACCCTGACAAATCCCACACATTCACTCTCTCGCTCTCCAAAATGACCATGCTTCACTCAAACCCTCATTTTTACTTTCTCAACAACCGTCTTCAAGAGGTTCAGTCATTCAAACTCTCGGCTCTCACTCTCAGCCATGATCTATCTTGGGCGGGCCACATTTCAAAGTTGGCCTCCAATGACAGATGCCGACTGGCTATCCTCTGTCATGGAAAGTCCTTCCTTGGTACACCTGAACTCCTATCCATCTACAAAGCTTTCATCTGCAGCTTCCTGGAGTACTGCTCTCCCCTCTGGGCCGGCTCCCTTGCCTCTAATCTTGCTCAGCTTTATGTCATGGAAGCCAATTTCAAGATCATTGGAATCTCTCGCGATGAAGCTGAGTCTAAGGGCCTATTACTTCGCCATCACCAACAAGTTGGTGGTATCTCTGTCTTCTTCCACTTCCTTACTGGTCGTGCACCCTCTGCCCTCTACCTGCTTTGTCCTCCTCCCCTCCCGCAGGCATCTGCAGGAAGCACGTGGTCCACCAGCAACCCCATCCTAGTGAAACTGCCAAAATCCAGAACCACAGCTCACCTCCACTCATTTGTTCCTCCTTTTTCCCACCTGCAGAACGAAGTGCCACATTCTCTTCAATCTCATTCCTTCCTCTAGGTCTTCAAGACAGCTGTTTACCACCATCTCAGGTCATCCCCCATCCAAAACCATGATGTTCTCTACACCCATTAAACCACCTCTCACCCATCCCAAGCTTTTGCTTTCATATCCATCCTGTCCATCTCCTACCCCTCATCGATGCCTGCATCATTTGTTTGTCCATCTTCATATATTTTCTCCGTCGGTCCTGCTGTTGGCATTTCCTCTTCTCTTTCTGCTGTTCCTTTTGTTATGTTGCATCCTTATCCATTCTGTGTTCCAGCTCTTCCACAAGCCTTGACTATGGATACAGTCAAATGTCAGTGTTGGTCATCCAGTTCCTGAAAGACTTGGGCTGAAAAACTTTTCCTGCCCTACCCCACAAGAAGGTGGGGATAATTGGGGCGGCGTTCAAAGTAGTAGTTAAATATCTATTGAACCTGGACCTCGACTCTTCAACCTTTACACACTGCTCAAAAACGTACATAAATACGGTCCTTCACTAAGGAATTCTCAGATAACTTTTAACTGAGTGGAGAAGTTTAAAAATGTCGTCTGCAAGGTGGAACTCATCTCGGACGATAGTTTTAGCTCTTTTCACTACTCGACTAGAGTACAGGCTCTCGATGGAAGGCAGATCGCACCCAATAATTTTACAAGTGGTTTTCACAATCCAGTTGAGTTGAGCTCGGTCATCCTGCGTCGAGCTGCCATAACAAACAGTGAAAAACGGTGTCAGGACACTCTCTATTAGGTTACTTCATGCCCGATAGAACTTAATCAACACAGCACAGTCAACACTGAAAATTTTCAACCTTCTAAGAAAGAACCACTGTTGCTTAGCCTTCCTCACACAGTGGTAGGTCTTTTATATCCCACTTCTGGTCAATGGAAATATTTATGAGCGCGACTGGTCTACACTCATTTAGATAACTCACTGGGGAACGCTTTGGCACAAGGATAATTGTGGAATTTTTCACGGGGGATTTTACAAAGCTGAAGTGCTCAGTTTAAAAGGAAAGATAGAATGGGCGACAGTTCATTAGCACAAGACCGCAGCAGGCCGGGGGCTGATCGATCAGAACAAGTCGCTTTCCTGACGTTCAACTTCATCAGAACGTGCCAAGTGCCATTTTTGGAGGTCCTACAAAAGCTCGAGGAGAAACAGAATGTTTTGTGCTTGTGCAGTTATAGCCACTCTTTGCCTTCTCTCATTTTCATTTCTACCATGCCATTCCGGCCTGCACATTTTCCACAAACTCACAACTGGCATTCGCAGGTGCAAATTCATCTCATCTTGTCTCCGCTTGTGGAATAACAATCCTCCAATGACACGATGAGCTGTGATATGGATGTGAAAATAAACATGGCGACAGTTCACCAAATGAAATACAAAATTACAATCCTGCGTATCATTACAAAACTTTTTAGCATATTGCTATTTGGGAAGGGGGGGGGGGGGGCGGGTTAAGCATGTTTCTTTTTTTTGGAGTCGAGTCTTGTGGAAGAGCGAGAACACTGAATGGATCAAGATGCAACAAGACAAAAGGAACATTATCAGAGAGGGAGCACTAACAGCTGGTGTTTAACGACAACATAGAGGGAGACTTGGAAAAAACAATGGGAGTGGGAAAGAATGACAGGTAGGAAAGGATGCATGGGGTGGACAAAGATGGATACGGAAGGAAACTCTCAGGAAGGAAAAACTGGAAATTTGGAAGGAGGAGGGATTTGGTGTGGAGTAGGGAGAGGTTAATGGGGGTACAGTGGCCTGCAAAAGTATTCACCCCTCCAAAGGTTTCACATTTTGATTCCACCTGAGCTTATTTCATGATTCTTTCAAATCAAACTTAATATATAGAGTCTTCACAAACTACTCAAAGTGATAAAGCTTAAAAAATGCAGAATAAATGTGAATAAGTTAGATTAACAGAGAAAATCAGATGATTCTCAGTTGCATAAGTACAGTCGGACCTCGCTGTTCGTGGGGGATACGTTCCTGGAAAATGCGCGAAGAGCGAAACCCGCGACTAGTGGGCCATTGTTTCAATGGAAAAAGGGGTATAGATTCCCGAGTCGCGAAAATCTGTGAAAAGAGAGGACCAAACCGCGAATAGAGAGGAAAATCCGCGAATGGCGAGGCAAATCCCGAGAATGTCGACGATAATCCACGAAGGTTGATGAAAATCCCGTGAATGTATGCCGCGGCATTGTTTCAATGGGGAAAGGGGGGATACGTTATAGGTTCCCAGCGGTTCCTGATTCATAGAGGAATTTTTTTATAAGTTTAAAATGTTTTCGACCCCAAATGCACATGATTACAGTTTCATTAAAAATGCTTACAAATGTAAAAAAACGACAACACCAGGTACCATTTCCAATTTATTGAAGGAATGCGCTTACAGTTTATTAAAAGTGCTTAACTAGCTTAATAGTCCAGGAGCCCAGAAGGTTTATTCAAGTGAAAGGCGCCGGAACGTTTGACCTCATGGGCTGATGGGGTCATTCACAGACATCACAAAAATGCATTGCTGCCGGGTCTAACCCGTGGCTTTCCCCCCGAAATCACTCAATTAGTGACGCCATTACCGAAAAACCTATTTTTCTCAATATCTGGAGAACTATGCATGATAATATCACGAATAAGGTGTCTATACCTTTGTTTACATGGTCAATAATTACACTGACACCCGCATTATTGCTAGAAAATGTATAGTTTTCCAGGGAAATGTTTAGTTCACCCATTCAGTTAGCAACGCCATTGCCAAACAACGATATATGGAAAACTTGCAAATGTGCAGTTCACATAATTAACTTGATGTCCTCTTGGCATTACAAATCTTCTATTTAATGAATCTTTTGCATTCTATAATTTTCAGAGTTGACTTGTTTACACATCTGGTGGGATATCCAGCGAAGCTCGCTTATACTGCGGCTAAAATTTGCGCCCGCGAAAGCCATGAAAACGCAAAGCACACAGCAGTGAATGTACGGTATTGTACTGTACTGTATAAGCAGGTCATGCTCGCGGCTTGTATAAGTATTTTTTGCGTACGTCCAGCTGCTTCATGCATAGCTGGTGAAAGATGGGTTTTATAAATGTGTCAAGGTAGCAGCTCGTGAATTTTTTTTTTTGCGCCCCTGAAAAAACGCGAATTTGCGGAACATGGCCGTGAATAAAAGAAAAAAAAAATGCGATTTCGCGGAACACAGCCACGAATAGAAAAAACCCCGTGAATTTGCAGGACATTTTTCTGCGAATAGAGAAACATGCCGCATTTGATCAACCGTGAATACGCAGATTCCACGAATAGAGGGGTCCGACTGTATTCACACCCTTTTCCAATTTAACCCCAAATAACTTCAGGAGAAAATTTATTGTTTGAAAGGTTGCAAAATAGGTGTCGTCAGTTTCACCTGTATCGTTCATGTAATAGCTCATGTAATATGTGTAGTCAGTAGTTTAACTTAAAAAATTAAAACTTCCCACTTATCTAAGGAGTTTTAAGGTGCAACTGACTTGGTCAATCAACAAGGCAAACATGAAGACCAATGATCTTTCCAAAGATGTCAGACATAAAGTGGCGGAGAAGCACCATTCAGAAGAGGGCTATGAGAAGATTTCAAAGTCACTAATTTTCCCTTTGATTACGGTGAAATCCATCATTAAGAAGTGGAAGACGTGCCATACCATCCAGACTCTACCTAGATGAGGTCGCCCATCCAAACTCAGCATTCGGGCAAGCAGAAACTGGTTTGGGATGTCACTGTACATGCAACAATGACTTTGAAAGATCTGCAAGGCTCTACATCCGAGATGGGGGTCAGTGTTCATCAATAAACAATTTCCTGTTCCCTTCACAAAGTTGGCTTCTATGGACAGGTTGAAAGAAAGAAGTCATTACTGAAAAAGATGCATCTAAAGGTTCATATGGAATTTGCGAAAAAGCATCTAGATGATACTGCAGGCATGTGGAGAAACGTTTTGTGGCCAGGCGAGATAAAAATTGAACCTTTTGGTCAAAATTCAAAGCATTAAATCTAGCGCAAGCCTAACACTGCACATCACCCAGTCAACACCATCCCTACTGTCATGCATGGTTGTAGCAGCATCATGTTATGGAGCTGCTTTTCATCAACAGGGACTGACAAGCTCCTGCTCTTCAGGATATAAGGGACAATGGACAGTTCTAAGTACAGGAGAATCCGAGGTGAGAACCTGCTCGAGTCAGCCTTGAATCTGAAACTGGGTAGGAGATTCACATTTCGGCAGGCCAATTATCCGAAGCACAAAGCTAATGTCACACTGGAGTGGCTCAATGAGAAGAAAATATATTTTTGAGTGGCCCAGTCAAAGTCCTGACTTGAACCCAATTGAACATCTATGGTAAGACTTGGAGATTGCAGTCCATGGACGATCCCCATCAAGCTTAGCAGAACTAGAGCAATTTGCATGTGAAGAATGAGCAAATATTTCACCATCTCGCTGTGCAAAGCTGGTAGAGACCTATCCAAAAAGACGCGTAGCAGTTATTGCTGCAAATGGTGCTTCCACCAAGTATCATAAGTGAGAAGTCTGAATGCCTCAATTCCATGTTTGCTTCCAAATCTTGTGTCCCAAACCCATCACTCTCTGTACACACCTTACCCAGTTGCACCCAGCTACTCCTGGACCCTGTTTCCTCTCCCGACAAGGTGAAGAAGTGGCTGTAAAACCTTGACTCAAATCCTGCAACCATACCAGATGGTATCAGCCCACGTGTCCTAAAAACTTGCTCTGCTGCTCCATCACACACACACTGTCTATGTTCTATTCACCCTCTATTTTGCTCAAAGTGATCTTCCATCTGCTGGGAAATCAGCCAACATTATCGCTTTACACAAAAAAGGTGCAAAAAAGGATTCTTCAAACAAATCAGCCTGCTCCCAATAATCAGCAAGGCCATGGAAGCAATCATCACTTCTGACATTAAATCCTTCCTCTTCTCCAATGGCTTGATCTCGGATCATCAATTTGGATTCAGACCAGGTCACTCCACTCTGGCCATGCTGCTTCTGCTTTCTCAACAATGGATAGAGGTCTCGTGGCATTCATTTGCTTTATACCATGTACCCCTGTACCCCTTCCCCGCTCCCTTCCACAGTTCTACCGACATCCCTGTTCTCTACTGTTGTTGTGCTTGTATGCTTTCCTCTATCTCCCCCTCTTGCTTCTCACTCCCTTTATTACTCCCACCAGGGAGTAATGCATTCGATCGTGTCCGTCCGTGTGTGTGCGTATGTGTGTTCGTATGTTCGTGTGTTTGTGAACAAGATATCTGGAAAATTTCTGAACAGATTTGGATGAAAGTTGGTGGGATGATTGCCCTTGGGATAAGGAAGAATTGATTAGTTTTTGGTGAAGCTCAGGATATTATTCCGGATCCAGGAATTTTGGGGGGAATTTTTTTGGGAATTTTTTTTCTGTTTTACTGCATTAAAGCTTTTATTACTCCCGCCAGGGAGTAATGCATTCGATCGTGTCCGTCCATGTGTGTGTGCGTATGTGTTCATATGTTCGTGTGTTTGTGAACAGGATATCTGGAAAACTTCTGAACGGATTTGGATAAAAGTTGGTGGGATGATTGCCCTTGAGATACGGAAGAATTGATTAGTTTTTGGTGAAGCTCAGGATATTATTCCGGATCCAGGAATTTTTTGAAGGATTTTTTACCATTGGAAGATAGGGCTCAGAAGAGTATGCGCTCTACTGAGTGGCGTTCTAGTTCTTATTCTTAAAGGATGTTTTTCTCCTCTAATTCCGAGATATATCAAAATAAATTCTCCGACAGTTAGGGCCTACTTTCTTTTTCATTTATTGTTTTGGGGAGAGGGGATGTTAAACAAAATGTATTATTCCAACTTGACCCACGGCGGGAGTATGTATGCGCTCCACTGAGTGGCGTTCTAGTTTATTGTATGTGTTATGGGTCCATGCATGTTTTCGTGTGTAATGTGTTAGCTCTTACACGAGCCTCGATTTAGCATACAAAACAACAATATTATACATATTTTGAGAAGTGTATGTTTGTGTGTTGTTTGTGTGATTGTATATCTTTGTTTGACGTATATGCATTCTTGAACCGCTGTACGGAATGAGTTGAAATCTGCTGTTTGTACCTGTGGAAGTGCCTGGAATTTTGGGCGGGCTTTAGGGGCAATTTTTTTAAAAATAATCATTGGGTCCAAGGTGGGGGTCATTGGGTCATTGGGTCCCCAATTCTCTCAATGTAAATGTGTACCATATAGTGCCCCCTGGTCTAAGAATGTTTTAAGGCTTATATAAGAGTTTATATATATAAGAGTTATATAAGACTGTTTTAAGGCTTGCCCTGTGTCTTCTTCTTCTTCTGTAAATTACTTTCGTTCCTCCTCTTCTTTGGTTTTGTATATAATTAATAAATTCCACCTGTTCCTTCTTATTCTTTGGTTTCATTCTCCCCCGATCGCTTTAGTCCCTTCTTTTGATTGAGTACCTGTGGCACGATTTGGCCAACGTTCATAATCGGGTTTAGTCAATTGATAACGGCTCGAACCGCGGATTGCTAAACCGCTCGGCAAATACCATCTTGTCCGTGGTTCGAGCGGTACTTGTCTCCCTGTTTTGCGGAGGGATTGGTAAAGGTATTCGGGAGAACACCAGGACCAATAACCCTGATCAATTCCACCCCGCAAAAGAGCATTACAGGTACCAGGACCAGAGACGGCCAGCTTAACAGGCTAAGGGGATTAACCCCCCCTTGCTAAGGGGAGTGCCGTCTCTGAGATCCGTACCAATTGGATGGCCTCTAAAGGTGGTTCTATAGTGCCCCCTGGTGGAAGTCGGTATTGCACGCCATAATAAAATGTGCCGAAAGACATAATAAAAATGGTGGAATTAACCCGTCCTCATGGGCAGGTATCTTTGCTCGTCTTTTCAACTTAGCCTGACTTCCATATCCCCTCCTCCTCTTCCCTCTGTGCGTACACCATAAATAGATGAACTATTTGGAATCACAACTTCCACTGCATCAGATTCAAATGCACGTTATATTTGTATTTAACATCATTTCAGTCTTGGGCAAAGGGCTTTCCTGGAAGCATCTCACATGGTCCATCCAGGGCCAACCACCTTCTGATGTTCTCTGGTAGACACCACCATGAAACTTTCACTTAAAATGTTGGCGTTGTTGATCCCTTTTCTCATCTGATTTATTTAATTTATTTTGTTTTAATTTGGGATAACAGAGTTGGAAG
The DNA here is from genome assembly GCF_964187855.1 of Myxine glutinosa. Lineage (NCBI taxonomy): Eukaryota > Metazoa > Chordata > Myxini > Myxiniformes > Myxinidae > Myxine > Myxine glutinosa. The sequence goes on along the minus strand of NC_136262.1, from coordinate 50,908,437 downwards.
CACACTGAATGGCGGATAGTTCAAGGTTTAAATATAAAGTAAAAGTAATACAAGCAATATGAAAAACAAGGCTTTTTTAAGTTTCAGATCGGCGTGTTAGCTCACAAGCGTGCCTGTCGTTCCGATCGTGAGGTCAGGTAGCGTTGCACCTGGGCATGGTTCGTCCCAAAGAGAGCCACCATTACAAACGTACCTCCCACACACAGCGTCCAAAACGTGTGACGCTCTGTGGGGTCAGGGTTCAGGCTGGGATACACGCCAGAATCAGTTAGAATACACAAAGGACATTGAAACCACATGCAAATTTATTTAATGAAGTATCATTTTGCAAAATATAATTTCACAGTTTTCATCATAAATCACGACAGCATTCATGGAACACCTTATCCTGCACAATCTTGAGGAAAAAAGGACATGGGTGGGGTTTGCGAGCAGCAACCTTGATTGGTCGAGATGTAAAATGCCATAATGTTTTGTCCAAGTACTGGTACTGCTAAACAAAAGCTTTTTGAAAGTACCAAAAACGCGATTTGTGTTCTAAATTGTTTTGGTATATAATTACATTTAAATAAAAAAAATATTTTACAGGTTGTACAAGAAAAAAAATTCCCAAATGTTTATTGCCGTTTATGCAGTGTCTTTTACACCACCTAATTTAACACATTGCATTAGTTATTCCTACCTGTTCTTTGTGTCCTTTATTATGTTGCTAAAAACAGTAAGTTTCCTGTTTGGAATGATTTTCAATTTTGTTTGACTGGCAGACAGACAGACAGATTTAAAACATTATCTCACTCCTGCGCCTTTGTGATTGGGACAAATTCAGAGCAAAAGTACTGTTAAATTGCAGGTTTGTTTTCCGATTTGTGCTCAAAATATAACATTCAATTGAGATGAAGTTGTTCCTTGATCATAAACAAATGTTTGTAGACAAACCATTTATCATAAACATGTGTCTGTAGAACCCTCATAACCTTCATAAGTCTATCGGAATATCTTAAATTTCATTTGGAATGTTTTCTTTCAGTTCATTGAGTGTGTGTGGCCTGTTCCTGTACAATCTGTCTGTTAAATGTCCCCAAAGTAAATAATCAAGAGGGCTAAGATCAGGAGATCTGGGAGGCCAATTCACATCTCCATATGTGGATATCGCTTTCCAGGAAAATTCTCTAACGACAGTTCCATGCATAACTTTGCGTTGTTGCATATACCCCTGTCTTGGTAGCTGCGATGTGTCACAAGTCAACAAAAGCTCTGCATGGCTGTTTGTTGCTGTGGTTGTTGGTGAGGGTGTTGTTGTTTGAAATGTGCACCCAATGGTCAGACAGCTCCCAGACCCCACCCGCATTTGTTTCTTGACTCAATCTACCATGGCACCCAGACAAAATAATATGGCCGCCATCTTGGGTTTCTGGTGGGCCTAAGACATCAGGCCTGTAGGCCTCTGCTGATTATACACTGCTCAGGTTTGTTGAGTCAGATTTGCATTGACTTTCTTTGGGTCGAGTGTTACGATGATGGATCCCAAAAAATCTAAGCAATGTCGAATAAAATTATTAGTAAGGTTTAATAAAGCCCGTCAGCATGCACATGCAGTACACTCCTCCCTAAAAAAATAACGTTACATAATTTTTGAACGGCCCTATATTGGGGTTAAACAATCCTTGGCCATGTAGCGAATCAGATCGTTCTGAGATAACCGTGGCTATCTGTTATGGATGAGAGGTGTCAAGTTAATCTTTTAATACCACATTACATGTGTTTCCCAATCGGCCCATTAACAGATTTTGTCGCAGGTTGTGACCATAGTGCGGTCATTGTTGTTTCACAGAAGCTTGTCACACATCTGTTTATTACTTTTCTTAATGGTATATAAAAAACTTGGAAATGCCTATGGAATTCTCTTTGTGCTGAAATCGTATAATATTTATGGAGGAAATAATGGAGGGAGGAGGTAATTACACATTACACAAAGGTAATAATTACACAATTGAAAATTACACAAAGATTGGTATTCCTGTCAGCAAACGACCGGTCTTATATTCCAATACATTTTAAAAGGAAGAAAGTCACATCCAACCAAAAAGTAACTAGATCTACCCTGCTAATCTACAGTCATGTGAAAAAGTAAGTACACCCCATCTAAAGTTTTGACTTTTTCAACATATTTCAACATACACCTATTTGATCTTCATTTCAACAATATTGATAGATAAAGGTGATATAATATAACAAATATCATGAAACATTTACATTTTGTAGTCCATTGTATAATTTAAATAAAAATAAATGCAAATTTTGCATGTGGAAAAAGTAAGTGGTAAATTAAGAGGATATAATTAAGAGGGTGGTAAATTTATTTGAAGAAGAAGCAGACGTTTTCGTCGCATATAAACATACATACATACATACATACATACATACATACATACATACATACATAGCGAACCATATACGTTTGCTCTATTATAATAAATAAAGATATATATCTGTGCACTGTCTGTCCTGTGTTGTCTTGTCACTGAACTACTCCTTCAAACTTTTGTGAAATCGTTCCAAACTTCTGGTATGCACCTATCTCTCCCGTGGATATGTCCTAAAGGGCCGATCTCATTGGCGGAGACGTCGCCGCGACTGCCACGACTGATCAGTCGCCGCGACTGCCGCAACTGATCAGTTGCGGCAACTCGGGCAACTCAGGTGACTCGGGAGACCAAAAAATGGCTTGCGCTCTCACCAAGGCGACGCCAGGGCGACGTCTACGCCAGGGCGATGATATTCATCACTACTCCTTTTGCTACATTTTTTGCATATTTTTGCATGTATTTATTTTAATGCAATTAAATATAAATTCAATGCAATTTAAATATATAGTCACATGTAGGTAGGGGCTTCTTGATCTCCTCGAAGATGTTCTGCATATCAACAAGGAAGGTTTCAACCGCTGCTTTCTTGTATTGGTTATCTTTGTATATTGCATACGATTTATCGTAAAATTCCAGATGATCCTCCCAGAAGTCAGCCATTGCCTCTTGATGCCCCTCTTTCCAATCATATTGTTTTCTAGTCGGATCGCCGCTGGAACCATGTTCCTCATCTTCTCTAGCATCAACTGCTGCCTCAGCATCCACAAACTGCGCTGAAGCTGCTACAACTGCTTCATCCTCCTTCTTCTTGCCCTTCCGGCCCCCACTGCCCTTGGGTGGCATGGTGGAAGGACAGTACTACTCTGGAGTTGGAGCTGTCCCCTGGCAAGACAAGATGGTGGGGCCTCTTCCAAGGCAGTATAAGGAGCAGCAGCAGTAGCAGGAACAAGTACCAAATGATGAAGACCTTGACCGGATCCTGTACCTGACTTGGACCAGGAGTGAAGGCGTCTCGATGATGCCAGCATGCGCTCAGTCACGTGGTCTCTAAAGTGGGTCAAGCAGCATCAAGCAGCGTCGCGGAGACGTCGCCGCATCGTCGCCGCAACGTCGCCGCAACGTCGCCGCAACGTCTCCTCAGTCTCCTTGGTCTCCAGCAGGTCGCAGAGACGTCGCGGACAAAATTAGTCTCAGCGACGTCCAAAAAAATCGAACATGTTTGAATTTCCCGCGACTTCCCGGAGACCCGGCTAGTCTCCAGGAGACGTCGCGGAGACTTGAGTCGCCACCAGGTCGCCACCTAGTCTCCAGGCCAATGAGATAGGCCCTTAAGGGTATTGTATTTGAAAAATATTCAAATTCTATTTATTTATTTTGGTAATTTTTTTTTGAATAATCTTTTTTTTTTTCAACTTAAGTCTTCAACTTCAATTGTTTATAAAATGTAATATCACGTATATTACAAATACATTTGTGCAAAATAATTGTTTGTATTATGATTTGTGTAAACTGTAAACCATGACAAAACAGCAACTCAGGTACAGTCATTTATCTATATATCTACATATCTGGGCAGTGTCTGTGTTGTCACTGAAGTACTCCCTCAAACTTTTGTTTCCTTGGTTGTGAAGTGTTTTTAATAACGTGGTGGTGGTTTTGAATCACGTGGTGGTGAGATATTTTGAATTATGTGGTGGTGAGGTGTTTTTAAATTAAGTGTTGGTGAGGTATTTACAAATCACGTGGTGGTGAGGTATTTAGAATTACGTGGTGGTGAGGTGTTTTTGCATTTTGTGGTGTGAGGTATTTTGAATTAGTTGGTGGTGAGTTGTTTTGAATTAGTTGGTGGTGAGGTGTTTTAAATTACGTGGTGGTGAAGTGTTTTGAATTACGTGGTGGTGAAGTGTTTTGAAATATGTGGTGGTGAAGTGTTTTGAATTACGTTGGGGTGAATTGTTTTGAATTACGTGGTGGTGAAGTGTTTTGAATTACGTGGTGGTGAAGTGTTTTGAATTACGTGGTGGTGAGGTGTTTTAAATTACATGGTGGTGAGGTGTTTTGAATTACGTGGTGGTGAGGTGTTTTGAATCACTTGGTGGTGAGGTGATTTATATGAGGTGGGGGTCAGGTGTTTTAAATTACGAGGGGTTGAGGTGTTTTGAATTACGTGGTGGTGAGGTGTTTTGAATTACGTGGTGGTGAGGTGTTTTGAATTACGTGGTGGTGAGGTGTTTTGAATTACGTGGTGGTGAGGTGTTTTGAATTACGTGGTGGTGAGGTGTTTTAAATTATGTGGTGGTGAGGTGTTTTAAATTTTGTGGTGGTGACTGGTGAGGTGTAATCGTCCCAAACCTCCAGTCTGCAACCCCCCCACCCCCGAAGTATGTGCTGACGGGTTCTTTTTTGAATTGTTTTTTTTTTCAACCTAAATCTTCAACCTAAATTGCCTATAAAAATGTGATATCACAAACACTACAAATACATTTGTGCAAAATAATTGTTTGTATTATGATTGGTGTAAATCATGACAACACAGCAACTCAGGTACAGTCATTATCCTCAGCTACTATAAACCCGTTCCTCAATAACGACGCTTGGTGAGCCGAGCCAGGCCAGTTTAGTAATAAACAGGGCAAGAGTAGATCAGGGCTCAGGCATTGTGTCACACACTTCTCAGCTATTCGGGTGTTGGTATACCTCATTTGGCAATGTGCAAACAACCGTACCTCAAAAATAATGTTTTGCTCAAGGGTGTTGAAATGCAGAGTGAATTGGTTCCCCATAAAATCTTGGAGCATCGTCAAGTTTCATGAAAATCGGTTCAGCCCATGTCAAGTTTGATTCTTCCAAATGTCATCAATTTCGATGCAAAATGACTGACAGGGGGAAATATACTCACTCGATGCCAGCGATCTTGTCATCGCTTGCTGCGGTGCGCCACACGGCCACAATACCTCCTTCCTGCCCCGCACCGACGGCAATCACGGCCACCTGCCCGGCCACCATGACCACAGTTTGGAAGACGTCGGTCCATATGACGGCCTTGATCCCACCCTAGGAAAGATGCATGTGCCTCATTTGGGAGCATTCACCTTTTACTTCATGGTATCAATCCAATGCAATTGCTGCATTTTCTGCAAGATATATTTTTAATTATTTAATTGATTAAATTAAATAATTGAAATACGACATTGATCAAATTATTTATATTTCAGAGAATGTGGGAATGTTTAGCATGTGTGCATCTGGATTATGATATAGGTTGTCATCCTTAGTGCATCTGGATTATGATATAGGGTTGTCATCCTTAGTGCATCTGGATTATGATATAGGTTGTCATCCTTAGTGCATCTGGATTATGATATAGGGTTGTCATCCTTAGTGCATCTGGATTATGATATAGGGTTGTCATCCTTAGTGCATCTGGATTATGATATAGGGTTGTCATCCTTAGTGCATCTGGATTATGATATAGGGTTGTCATCCTTAGTGCATCTGGATTATGATATAGGGTTGTCATCCTTAGTGCATCTGGATTATGATATAGGGTTGTCATCCTTAGTGCATCTGGATTATGATATAGGTTGTCATCCTTAGTGCATCTGGATTATGATATAGGGTTGTCATCCTTAGTGCATCTGGATTATGATATAGGTTGTCATCCTTAGTGCATCTGGATTATGATATAGGGTTGTCATCCTTAGTGCATCTGGATTATGATATAGGGTTGTCATCCTTAGTGCATCTGGATTATGATATAGGGTTGTCATCCTTAGTGCATCTGGATTATGATATAGGGTTGTCATCCTTAGTGCATCTGGATTATGATATAGGCTGTCATCCTTAGTGCATCTGGATTATGATATAGGGTTGTCATCCTTAGTGCATCTGGATTATGATATAGGGTTGTCATCCTTAGTGCATCTGGATTATGATATAGGTTGTCATCCTTAGTGCATCTGGATTATGATATAGGGTTGTCATCCTTAGTGCATCTGGATTATGATATAGGTTGTCATCTTTAGTGCATCTGGATTATGATATAGGGTTGTCATCCTTAGTGCATCTGGATTATGATATAGGGTTGTCATCCTTAGTGCATCTGGATTCTGATATAGGTTGTCATCCTTAGTGCATCTGGATTATGATATAGGGTTGTCATCCTTAGTGCATCTGGATTATGATATAGGGTTGTCATCCTTAGTGCATCTGGATTATGATATAGGTTGTCATCTTTAGTGCATCTGGATTATGATATAGGTTGTCATCCTTAGTGCATCTGGATTATGATATAGGTTGTCATCCTTAGTGCATCTGGATTATGATATAGGTTGTCATCCTTAGTGCATCCGGATTATGATATAGGTTGTCATCCTTAGTAAATGTACTGTAGCATATTGGACATGGAATCAATTACCAATTTGGAAAGCTGGTTGCATCATTACTGAAACATGACTGGCTGCTGATGCAGTGTGTTTGGTAGGGAAGGAATTTGGATCTTAACCAGGGTGATGGTGATAACTCACCAACTCTGAAATACACAAAGGTGTCATGAACGCCCACAAAGTAACTGATGGTGCTGGATGGATCCCCAGCTTAACTTCTATCAAAGGAACGACACTCTCGTCATTTCAATGACCTGCCTGCAAAGTACCAATTCAGCAGTTTATAGTCAGCTTATGAATACAGCGCAGACTAGGCAGCTCAAAGGCAAGTGCACACCCTCCGCACCATACCAAGCTATACTGCCATAACGTGATGTAAATACAGTATTGAATTGTTCCATCTGCTTGCATGTGCTTCTGGATGTTGATGAACATGCAATGATCAATCAAATACTAAAAAAAAAATCTTTTGAAAAGAGTAAGACAATTGGTAGCAGTAGTACCCTGGCTAAATTCTAAATTCCTGCATTTGAACACGTTTTGAACCCACCACCAATCCCACCGCCCAATTTGCAATTACAAAGTCTTGCTCTGACGTTAGGAGTTGTTTTTTTTAAACAGTGATGGAGTTGTTAGGTGCTGGCATCTGAAAATGTATCAAAAGGTGTGTATGTGGCCGAACATGTAGCTGGGACGTGACGTGGTGTGGATGCAACAATAATGTGACACTTGCTCACCAGGGTTGTGTACACGATGCAGACCAGGCCAAGACCAAGCACAGAAAGCCATACATTGATTCCGGTCACTGACAGAGGTGAGAAATGGGAAAAGATTGGTGGGGAAGAAGCCATTCAATAACACATACAATATCATCCTTTGTTCCACATTGTATAAAGTTTTGATACATTACTGATGCATGGTGAAAATTCAACTTTATGAATAATGCAAATGCCCTGAAGGCAGAGAGTAGATTTAAGTAACTTCCACGCTTGAATAATATTAAATATTAAATATTCGTTGATATGATTTATTTACATCCTACAAATAAAACAGGGCTTCCAGTTGTCCATTATGATATTAGAATACGATTTCTGGGATCTGCGTCAAGTAAGCTGGACATGTTGTTTTTGATTGTGGTTCATCGTAATCCAAAGACAAAAATGCTGGGATTTGGCTTTCCAGAAGTCCTCTCTCCCCCCATTCCCCTCCCCTCCGCATCCCTCCAACTTCCTCCAACCTCTTCTCCGAATTTATCCATTTATTTTCTCTTCTCCTCAAATCTTCCCTTTCACTGACCTCCTTTTTTTGTTTTCCCCAAACATCCCCTTTCTCCTTTCACCATGTACCACACGTGAAGAATAAGAAATAATGCCTTATTCCTGTTTGACTCATGTTGTTGTTTTTGTTTTTGTTGTTGTTGTTGTATCGCCCCAGCCAGTTCTTTCGAACAAGCCCGCAGCACGGAGACAGCGGATAGATCTCAAAGAAGCGACCCAGAGATCCCCACATCCAGGATGGTGTAGTCAGGGCCATGACAGAGTTACAGAGAGAGGGAGAGAGAAGGAGAGAGAGAAAAGACACAGAGACAAGAGCGAAAGGGCCGGTCTATGGGGGTCGATCGGCTCTCTGACTGTGACCGAGCTACCCTGACGAATTCCGGGCAGCTGTGAAGAATGGGGAAGATTTGACCTCCAACTTGCATTAGGGGGTGCAACCACTGCGAAGAGGCATCCCTGATAGCTGTCGACTCATGTTGTTGGTGATGTTATTGTTTTTTTTGTTTTTTTGTTTTTTTTTATACAAGATCGAGGCTCGTGAAAAAGCGAACATTAATCACAAAAAAAAAAGACGGACACATAAAACATATAATAAGGGGAGCAGTAGACAAGATGGGGAGAGAGGGGGAAGCATACAAGCACAACATTTGAGAGCAGGGATATCTGGAGATCTGTGGGAGGGAGAGGGCTTGGCGGGCGGAGGCGTGGGAAGGGGGGGAGGAGGCGTGGGAAGGGGGGAGGCATGGGAGAGGTATAAAACACATGGACACTGCAAGGACTTCCAGGAAAGAAGTCGGTATTTCAAAAAAGTGGATCTGGGGTGAATTAACATGGGTAGAACAGATCAAGGTTTTGGATGGGGGAAGATAAGAGATGGTGGTGAACAGCCGTTTTAAAGACCTGGAGGGAGGAGTGGGATTGAAGAGAGTGAGGAAGTTTGTTCCAGAGGTGGGAGAAAAGAGGAATGAAGGAGTGAAGGTGAGCAGAGAGTCTTGATTTCGGCAGTTTAACCATCAGAGGGTTGCTGGCAGATCTTGTGCGTCCTGCAGGAATATTTGGGGGACAGAGCCCAGAGAGAGCTGGGGGGGGCAAGGCCGGAGAGGAGTCGTTAGAAGGTTGTTGTTGTTTCGTATTCAACCTGTGGCTGCTGGTTACATCATTTTCTGGAAGCGCGGTTTTGCCGCAGATGCAGTGCCCCTGTTACCAGTAAGCTGGTATTCATTTTGCCGATCTCGGAAGGATGACAGTCTGAGTCAACCCATCTGGTGTTATTTCAACGGCATGAGAGGGGGTCGTAATCAAGACCTTAATATCTCAAGCCAGCCACCTTAACCGTTGAGTCAACACCTGGCCTGGTCGACTCATAAATGGTATGAACTCGATTTTTTTCCCCTTCATACAAAACCTGAATTTTGCTTCCAATCATGTTGTGTTTTGCTGTGTTCAAACCAAAAATCATTCCACACCAATATGATAACGCCACTCGGAAGACTAATATGATAATGACAAAACCTATTTACCCTTTTACAACAGTGTCTAATACCTTTTTCACTATAGTATTACATATTCCCTTACAATGAACTTAAATAGAGGAGAGCATGAGGCCCATCAAAGCCTGCACTAAAGTTGCCAACATATGGTTGTTGACTATTTCAAAAACAGATCACTTTCACTCTATTTTATCCTTAAGAACACGTCATTGTAATAGTACATTTATAACACGTCATAATAAGTGTTGTAAACACAGGACGTGGTGGCAAAAGACCCTTTCTCGTCTGCAATTTTAACCTACACTTGTGACGTCATCAAACAAAGACCTGGGTAGTCGTAATGCCCGTAAAGCATGCCCCGTGTTCCAACGTATCCCGGCCTGCCCTACCCGAAAAAACATCATTATATACAACGGCTGTTCCAGCACTGAGCAATTGGCATCTGTCACATGCCCAGAACAAACCGCAATGGAGGAATGTAAGAAAAACATCCAAATCCGCTTGGTTAGCAGCATGGATTAGTCAAGGATGTGAGAAAGGTCCGGTGATGGTTTGGTATGTTTGACTTGCTTAAACATTACAGACGGGCACTTCCTAGCCCAAAGGTAATTCAAATGACTGCTTACCTGTGTTGATGACCAGCGCAGGGGCGTACAGGACAACACCCATGTACACCATCTGGACACATGATGTAAACCCAAGCTGGATGAGTAATCTGTCCATAACGACAATAACTTAAAGAGCAATGGAAATGGTAAATACAGTAATTATCACTAGTTATATATTACACTATGATAGTTAACCAAAATTACACATACACTCTCTTCTCACCCTTTGGCCTTCCCCGAAGAACCACCTTTAGAGACCATTTTTCCCCGCAGAGCAGGGGTTGGCCTTTTTCGGGCACCGTGGTCCCCTTTTTGAAGCGATGTTTTATGGCCGGATGCCCTTCCTGCCACCAGTCCTGTTAGTCTTGCGACACACAGTGAATTACCAGTGAACTGGTACTCAATTTGCCGACCTCGGAAGGATGACAGGCTGAGTCAACCCCCCTGGACTTAATTCAGCGATCGACCGGGATTCGAACCCAGGATCCTAGGATCCCAAGCCGGCACCCGAACCGCTAAGACAACACCAGGCTATGGCCTTCCCCTAAATATGTTATCCAATCAGTTATCCCAACAATAGTGATGGTTTAACTTTTCCAAGTTAGAGTTCCACAAACATCACTTGTCACCGATGTCGGTGCACGTGCATTAAGTTAAAGTCTGTGTGTGTCACCCAAGCTCACAAAGCATCACACAATGACGTCCTGGATAACAAGTGGGTCACATGGACTACAGGTATAAGCTCAGCTTGGCAGGTGTGCACAGCGTGTTCGACTCGAGCGCACCGGGCATGCCGCACTCACCATTTGAAAAATGAATGTCGCTGTTCCAAGAATACGGACTGTTTTGTTGAAACGAAGTTCCAAGTACTGCGGAGGTGATTGGGAAACACAAGGAAAACAGATGCATTTGTTTTACCAAGTGCCTGCCAGGCCACACAGAGCCAGCAGGAATAGAACATGCTGTCATTGACGTCATCCCAGGAGCACAGCAGATTGTGATTGCTGAATATAATAGACAACTTTTGAACGGTAAGAATTTTAATCAGAGTTTCAGAATAATACCATAAATCAAACAGCCTTTTCATATCGAATCAGATTTTGAATAATCAGAAAGCACAATAACAAATGACATTTACCCAGCCAGATATAAGTGATTTATACATTACGTCATCATTAAATTAATGCAAAAAACCACCCTTATTTTATTTTCCCAGTGAGCTCAGCCTCATGAAGGAGCTTGTTCATACATCACATATTTATTTTTATGGCGTTTTTTGAAGGAGATACGCGTGGACAACCACTGACACATGTTCAGTCCTGGGTTGTATTTCTTCTACAGGGGGTGCCGCATTGATTCAGGAGGAATTAACGATTCAGGAGCGGGTATGGATTCAGGAGCGGGTATGGATTCAGGAGCGGGTATGGATTCAGGAGCGGGTATGGATTCAGGAGCGGGTATGGATTCAGGAGCGGGTGTGGATTCAGGAGCGGGTGTGGATTCAGGAGCGGGTGTGGATTCAGGAGCGGGTGTGGATTCAGGAGCGGGTGTGGATTCAGGAGCGGGTATGGATTCAGGAGCGGGTATGGATTCAGGAGCGGGTATGGATTCAGGAGCGGGTATGGATTAAGGAGCGGGTGTGGATTCAGGAGCGGGTGTGGATTCAGGAGCGGGTGTGGATTCAGGAGCGGGTGTGGATTCAGGAGCGGGTGTGGATTCAGGAGCGGGTGTGGATTCAGGAGCGGGTGTGGATTCAGGAGCGGGTGTGGATTCAGGAGCGGGTATGGATTCAGGAGCGGGTATGGATTCAGGAGCGGGTATGGATTCAGGAGCGGGTATGGATTCAGGAGCGGGTATGGATTCAGGAGCGGGTATGGATTCAGGAGCTGGTGTGGATTCAGGAGCTGGTATGGATTCAGGAGTGGGTGTGGATTCAGGAGTGGGTATGGATTCAGAAGTGGATGCGGATTCAGGAGTGGGTATGGATTCAGTAGTGGGTATGGATTCAGGAGTGGGTGTGGATTCAGGAGTGGGTGTGGATTCAGGAGTGGGTGTGGATTCAGGAGTGGGTGTGGATTCAGGAGTGGGTGTGGATTCAGGAGTGGGTGTGGATTCAGGAGTGGGTGTGGATTCAGGAGTGGGTGTGGATTCAGGAGTGGGTATGGATTCAGGAGTGGGTATGGATTCAGGAGTGGGTATGGATTCAGGAGTGGGTATGGATTCAGGAGTGGGTATGGATTCAGGAGTGGGTGTGCGGTGTTGTCAGTTGTCCTGTTTGCATTTGCTCCAAAAATGTGTGAATGAAGATGGCGAATGCTGCGGAGAGCATGGAATTATTCAGTTAAAAATAAGCATCGCAAGAGTCTTGGAGATCCCTCCATCCCCCTCTCCATCCTACACCACCAGCCACTCCACTCCTTCTTTCTTTTCCCCTTTCCTTCTCTTTCCTCCAAGGCAGATTCGGTGCTGCAAAAGGAGTCTCCTAGCTTAGCAATTGGATTACACTGGGTGGTTTGCTGATGCCTTTCCTGCAGTAATATAGTCCGTTCTGGAATGGAACCCAAACTAGATGTCTCAGAGATAACTGAGTCCCAGGATAAAAATTTAATTTGAAGATCTTGAAATTGGGAAAACGGAACGGTAGGGAAGCAAATAGGTATGCCATTGGGATATGCGAAACTTCTGCTGACATTTCTGGTGAAATGCAAGCCATACATACCCCGGCAATTCCTTCATGCAAATCCCAGGTGATTATTCTTGGTTGAAAAACAAAATCTTATGAAGTTCACTAGCAAAACTAACATGCACAGGCCGCTGGCAAGAATCCCAGTTGTTTTCCAAGTGCATTGCAAAAGCATAACTGATTTTTGGATATAGAAAGTCTAGACTCATGGAAGAGTGGCGTGACAGAGGGTTGCAGGCAAACCATTGAGGAGACAGTGGGACAAGGGGATGAATGAACAGGAAGAGGTGGCAGAGAGACTCGTGTAAGAGAAATGGTTATTGACCTTTGGCCTATGTTGACGTTTTGACCTATCCTGATCTCAAAAATAGTTGGTGGTTGAATTCAGTTAGCTGATATGAAAATTATATTCAAATTTCAAGTCAATCAGATGAAAATTGAAGAGTTTAGAAATTTGAAGAAAAGTGGTTGACCTTTGGCTTATGTTGACCTTTTGACCTCAAACATATATCGGATTTTGTCGGACGATGAACTCTACCATTTGATGAAGTTTCGTGAAGATCGGTTTGAAACTGTGACCTGTAGGCAAGTGTAAATGAGTGGACAGACAAACACACACAAAAAAACACACAAACCAGATTGATCAACATACTTGTCCAATTTTTTTTTTTGCTAAGTAACAAACGGACTCAAATGCAATATCCTCTCCTCTGGTGAGGGTAATAATCAAAATGAGGCATCACTAAATTTCTATATCATGTGAAAGCCACCTTCTTCAATCAATAAGCGATCCTCCTGCAAACAACCTAAAATCCTATGAGTTTCTTATTTCTATCTGTCGCTGCACTCACTGCTTTTGCCCTATAGTTATTTTTTAAATACTAGCAGGTACCCGCAGAAATCCGCACAATGTAAAAATGTAACTTCATTTCCTCTACACTCCTCACCCCTCCCCCTCACAAACCCCAAATAAAGAACCCCTTCCCCCCTCCGAAACATCAAGCCCTCCACATCTACCTCCCAATCCCAAGTCTTCAACCGCCCTCCAAACATGAAGGCTTCAACCCCAACTCAACTGCAAGCCTTCAAACTCCCTCCCCCCCGCCCCCACACCACAACTCCACAAACCCTCAGCCCCCAATCGATCAACACAGCAGCATGGTCGCTCCATGTCATTGCCCATCACAGTCGCCTGGCCAACACAATCCCGCAAGATATAGGGGAAACCTATGGAATTTGAACTCTCAAGTGACCATGGGCAGCCTAATTGTGCCAACAAACGACCCTAAACCAATTATCTTCTTCCTGATGTATAAATACGTCGCCGGTTATATCCTCTGAGTCTATTTGTCTTGCTTCAATAGAATGTCGTCAACAAATTATGGGCCAATAGTAGATTGAAGTCGAGCTCTACACTGATATAATGTCATTCAAACATTTTACGTACTGTGTATTTCTGTTCGTCCAAAACCCGGGTGTGTATCTTTGTGAATAAACTGTTTAAACTAGAAGGGCACACGGTAGAGAGCATACCTCCACCTGGTGAACAGTTCATGTTTTGTATCCCACTGACAGGCCAGATCTGGATTCGGACCTGAACCAAAATTGAATCTGCTTGTTCTGGTCACCTATGGAACTCATCCACAAAGTTTTGTCATAACTCATCCATAACGTTTTGAAATATAATGCTACCTATTGTCTTTGGCTCCATTTCTCAATGGTAAAGAATCACTTAGGAAATTAAAAAATTCTCGTATCCGGATCCGGATCTTCACCAACATCTAATCGAATCGTCCTCATCACACACCCAACCTCCCCACCAAGTTTCTTCCGAATCCGTCCATAACTTTTTCAGATATCGTGCTATATACCGTTTTTGGCCCTATCTCTCAATTCTGAAGGATCACCAAAACAATTCTCAGATACGGATCTGGATCTTCACCAATATCTATTCATTTTCTCCATGTCACATACATTCATTCAGTCCACCAAGTTTTGTTCAAATCCGTCCATAACCTTTTGTTGGTGAGTGAAGTGATGAGTGAAGTGGATGAGTGAAGTGAAGTGATGAGTGAAGGTGAGCAGAGAGTCTTGATTTTGGCAGTTTCACCATAAGAGGGTTGCTGGCAGATCTTGTGCGTCCTGCAGGAATATTTGGGGAACATTATGAAAGTGAAAGATGAGTGAAAGACCCTCGGAGTTAGCTTCATCGCGGGAGATTCCAATGATTCTGACAGCTTTGGTTTCAACAGTGTGAAGCCGAGCTCGGTGTGAGGCAGGAGCACCAGCCCAGAGGGGAGAACAGTATTCCATTGAGCTACAGATGAAAGCCTTGTACGTGGTGAGGACCTCAGGTGTGCCAAGGTAGGACTTTGCACAACAGAGGATGCCCAGTCGGCGACTGGCTTTGGAGGCCAGCTTGGAAACGTGGTTTTCCCAGGAAAGGTGATGGCAGATAGTGAGACCCAAAAACTTGAGTGACAGAACTTCTTGGAGAGGAACAATGACAACTAGGTCTAGGTGCAACAACAGCTCCGCTGCGAAGTGGTAGGCCATACAAGTTCACAGAACGGGACCGCTGAGTGCTGAAGCACGTAGCACATAAAGATTGTCTGTCCTCAGTTGCAACACTCACTACCGAGTTCCAAACTGCCTCTGGAAGCACGAGAGCACAACAACTGTTCATCAGGAGCTTCATAAAATGGGTTTCCATGGCCGAGCAGCCGCACACAAGCCTAAGATCACAATGTGCAATGCCAAGCGTTGGCTGGAGTGGTGTAAAGCTCGCTGCCATTGGACTCTGGAGTAGTGGAAATGCGTTCTCTCACGCTTCACCATCTGTCAGTCTGACGGATGAATGTGGGTTTGGCAGATGGCAGGAGAACGCTACCTGCCCGAATGCATAGTGCCAACTGTAAAGTTTGGTGGAGCAGGAATAATGGTCTGGGGCTGTTTTTCATGGTTCGGGCTCGGCCTCTTAGTTCCAGTGAAGGGAAATCTTAACGTTACAGCATACAATGACATTCTAGTAATCTAGACGATTGTGTGCTTCCAACTTTGTGGCAACAGTTTGGGGAAGGCCTTTTCCTGTTTCAGCAGGACAATGCCCCCGTGCACAAAGTGACGTCCATACAGAAATGGTTTGTCGAGATCGGTGTGGGAGAACTTGACTGGCCTGCACAGAGCCCTGACCTCAACCCCATCTAATACCTTTGGGATGAATTGGAATGCCGCCTGCGAGCCAGGCCTAATCGCCCAACATCAGTGGCTGACCTCACTAATGCTCTTGTGGCTGAATGGAAGCAAATCCCTGCAGCAGTGCTCCAACATCTAGTGGAAAGACTACCCAGAAGAGTGGAGGCAGTTATAACAGCAAAGGAGGGGGGGGGGGGGGAGGGGGCTGAGAAAGCTGAGAAAGTTATGCAACTGAGAAAGTTACAAGCTGAGAAAGTTATGCAATTCTTTCATTGTACAATGGCACCGCCCTTTCTCTCATGTACTTTCCAAAGTATGGTTGGCCTCTTTCAGAAGCTTTGTGAGTTATTTTAGGTAACAATCGTGACCTCACTCACACAATATACTTTATGGTGTGCCAGAGATTGCAATTTCCAGTGGTTTCTGCACATTGCGCAATCTGGGGCGGATTACATCATTTCGATAGTCCCATATTGCTTGGCCACCTCATTCGCATGATCTGATTTGATGGAGCCATGTAAAACTGTTGTTCACTCATCAAAACCACAATCTTTGGATGAACCTAGTGTTACGGATTCGTCCCTTCCGCTGTTGTGGTTTTCATCCACTTGAAACCCTTCTGGTTCTATGTATTATTATTACTAGGGCATGCCCGTACTATATATATATCTAAAATTATATCCCCCCCCCCTCTATTTACATGAAATGGTTTGGTCCAAAGCGAACGGCTTGCGAGTACGGTGACAATCCCCCCCCCACCCTCTATTTACATGAAATGGTTTGGTCCAAAGCGAACGGCTTGCGAGTACGGTGACAATCCCCCCCGTCTATTTACATGAAATGGTTTGGTCCATTCGCAAAGCCAAAGCGAACGGCTTGCGAGTACGGTGACAATCCCCCCCCTCTATTTACATGAAATGGTTTGGTCCAAAGCGAACGGCTTGCGAGCACGGTGACAATCCCCCCCGTCTATTTACATGAAATGGTTTGGTCCAAAGCGAACGGCTTGCGAGTACGGTGACAATCCCCCCCCGTCTATTTACATGAAATGGTTTGGTCCAAAGCGAACGGCTTGCGGAGTTTGGTAAATAAATCGCCATAGCTCGGTAACTACTTGTCCGATTAATATGAAACCTTGAAAAGGCACATCCTCGGGTCCCCAGCAATATACCTGGCAAGTTTCAAGTATATCGGACCCGTGGTTGTCGAGAAACAGCGGTCACAGACAAACACACAGACACACAGACACACAGAGATTACTGGAATTATAGATAGATTATTATTATTATTTTTATTGGGGTTTGAAGGAAACGGCGATTATGGTTATTGTTGCTTAAGGGAAATGGTTATTGTGGTTAAAAGGTTAAAAGCGCTCATGGAAAAACGAGACAGGAAACAGGATCGAGCACCGGAAGATGACGATGGAGAAGAGGAAGAGGGCGCGAGGAGATAGGAAAAAGACGTGTCTTGAAGCTCCGTACCGAGTGTGGTCGAGCGTACATCGCGAGTGAACTTTGAGTCCTTGAAAGGAATTTCGTGTGATATCTGTTATCGCTGGAGTATTGAGAAGCCTGCGTAGACAGGTATAGGCAAAGAGGTTCCGGAGAATCCTCGCCTAGAGACTGCGGCTCGAGTAAGAGCCGTCCGCCATTTTGCACCGCGCGCTGCGTTCACCGAAAAAGGTTTTGGTACGCGTCAACTTTTCTCGCCCTCCGGCCGTCTGCTGGGGATGTGTGTGCGCGACAGCGGCGTTTGAGGATTACCCTGCGGTTCACTGATTGAACGGTGAATGTGCATGTCTGGATCGTGTCTTTGGGATTTCCCTGTCTGCCACCAGTTTGCTGTTGGTTTGGACCACGTGATGGTCCACGCCTTGCCTACACCTCCATACTCGCCTCATCGCCTCTTCGCCGGGATCCCCTCTGAGTTATGGAGACATAGAGGAGTGTTTGTTCCGTTCACTGGGAGCGCAGTGAGTTTGAGTTAGGTTACTTGAGAAGATGGTACCATCTTAAGAAATTGATTGTATGGTTGATTGCTACCATTGTTGTATTGTTCTTCCTGTGTGCTTTTTAATATATTATTTGTTTGTTGATAACCATTGGTATGGTTTCATTATTGATTTTGACACTCAATAACATATTTTTTCTGCCGTGGCTCCTCTCGGGGTTCGGAGGTATACCGAGAGCAGGAGGTCGCGGAGGAACACGTAACAGAAATTGGGGGCTCATCCAATTGACTCGTGGGCTCGAAATTGGGTCTTCGTCCGGGATTAAAAAAAACAATTCCCTAAATTTCGTCCGGGAAATAATTCCCTAACATTCCCAGAAGTCCCAAATTTGGAACGTTTTCCAACATTCCCAAATTTTTCCCCAAAAAAAAAATTGTGCTTTAAAAAAATTTATTGTGTGAAGGTTAACAGGTGTTAACTGATAGTCACCATGGAGTTTGACGCAGAGAAGTTTGCAGCGACCCCTAGTGAGGCACAGTTCCGAGCGTTATTAAAATCGGAACTCTTGAAATTGGCCAAACATTTTAGCTTGGAGGTCCGAAGTAATATGAAGAAGGCAGAGATGCAGACAGTGGTGATACAATCTCTGGTGGGATTAGGAACATGGACAGAGGTAGCCTTGGATTGGTTACCGGAGGAACAAGAAAATGTGGAGCTCCGGGAACTGGAGATGCAATTGCAGAGCCAGGAAAGGTTAAAAGCAGAGGAAAGGAGAGCTGCAAGAGAACTCGAGGAAAGAAAAGCAGAGGAAAGGAGAGTTGAAAGAGAACTCGAGGAAAGAAGAGCCGCACAGGAACGAGAACTCGAAGAGAGAAGAGCAAAGGAACAAGCAGAGGAAAGGAGAGCTGCAAGGGAACTCGAAGAAAGAAGAGAAAAGAAAAAAGCAGAGGAAAGGAAAGCTGCAAGGGAACTCGAAGCAGAGGAGAGAAAAGCTGAAAGGGAGTTAAAGGACCGTGAAATGGCACGTCAGCAGGTAATTAAACTCAAGGAGCTGGAGTTAATGAAAGAACGGGGAGAGGTACCATCCATGCCGACTGGTTCGACACCTAGTCAGAACACCTGGGATGTTGGCAGACATGTGAGGCTGGTTCCACCCTTCAATGAGAAGGAGGTAGCCAATTTTTGTTCACACTTTGAGAAAGTGGCTCAACCCCTAAAATGGCCTGAGGAGTCCTGGACTATGTTAGTGCAAAGTGTTCTGGTGGGTAAAGCTCAAGATATTTATTCGGCTTTACCGATTGACCAATGTGCAGATTATGATTTATGAGATAGTGAAGAAAAACATTCTAAAAGCCTATGAATTGGTCCCTGAAGCTTACCGGCAAAAAATCCAGAATACCAGGAAGAGGGAGAGTAAGACCCATGTGGAGTTTGCCAGAATGAAAGAAACCATGTTTGATAGGTGGTGTGATTCAAAAGGGGTTGGGAAAGACTTCGAACTATTGCGACAATTGATCCTGGTGGAGAAATTCCAACAGTGTGTCCATGAGGACATTAAAGTACATCTGGAGGAAAGGAAAGTACCAAAGTTATATGAGGCAGCAACCATGGCAGATGACTATGCCTTAACACACAGGATGGGGTTCCACAAACCTAACTTCTCGCCTAGACCTAGCCAGGGTAACTATGGTACATCAGGGGCGGAGAACGAAAATTCATGGGGGCGGCCTCGAGATGACTATGGGGACCACTCTGATACCATGACTTCTAGAAATCAGAAGACAACAGTTCCAAGACAGACTTATCTTACGGGGGGCTCGAGGCAGACCACAAGGTTCTCCTCCGGGCCTACTTGCACTTTTTGCCATAAACCGGGACACTTGATGTACCACTGTTATGCTCTGGGAAAGGAAAATCCGGAGCGGAGTTCGACTAGTACAACTCCGAATGCAATGGCAAATGTGAGAAATCGCCCTCAAAAGGGTTACCAACCATTTATTTCAGAGGGGTTTGTGTCCTTGGATGGAGACTCGACTAACCAGAAACCGGTTAGGGTCTTGAGGGACACAGGAGCACATCAGTCTTTGATGCTTGAAGGCATTTTGCCATTGTCAGAG
Organism: Myxine glutinosa; assembly: GCF_964187855.1. Lineage (NCBI taxonomy): Eukaryota > Metazoa > Chordata > Myxini > Myxiniformes > Myxinidae > Myxine > Myxine glutinosa. The sequence goes on along the minus strand of NC_136262.1, from coordinate 50,888,365 downwards.
AAGATGGCAACTGGTGTTAGTGTTCGTTTACAGGGGGTTGATGGCTGTGTTAAAGCTCCACTTCATGTCATCCATTTGGAGTCTGATTTGGTGTCAGAACCGGTCACCGTAGGTTTACAAGCCACTCTTCCTGTAGAGGGAGTATCTTTTGTTATCGGGAATGATTTGGCCGGTGGTCAAGTTTCTGGTAACCCGATGGTTGTTGAAAAGCCTAGTGGGAAGCGCCCTGAAGGGAAGATGAGGTACCCTGAAACTAAGTGTCAGCACACGCAAGTCAGGGATGGAGGCAATATTGGCAAGCTCTTTGTAGGTGGACTGAACTTCAAAACAAAGGAAGATGTTCTGGAGTTTGCCTTCAGCAAATATGGACCACTCTTGGAAGTGCTGCTGATAAAAGACAGGGAGACACAAAAGTCAAGAGGGTTTGGCTTTGTCACGTTTGAAAACTCAAAGGACGCCAGAGATGCAGAAAAGGATCTGAATAGCAAGGAGCTGGAGGGTCGGACCATAACAGTAGGGAAGGCATTTCATAGGTGTCGAGGGGGCTACAGAGGAGGACAACGGAATAGTAGTTTTGGTGGTGGCCGCAATCAATATTATTCTGGAGGCTCCCAGAGTTACGGCAGCTCCCGAAAGAAGGATTATCAGGGTAGGGGCCGAGAAGGAGACCGCTATTCCCGGAACTACAGTGACAAGCGGTCCAACCATGATTATTACGAAAGTGAGAAAGAGTTGAAGCACTGAATGCTGTGGAGCAGCCGAGCCAAAATTCCTACATGGATTAACCGTGAACGCCACGTTCCTAAAGGCATCCATGTAGTGAACTTCCCTGCACGGACTAACCGTGAACTCCACGTTCCTAAAGGCGTCCATGTAGTGAATACTTCCAGGCCTCACCACCCAACCACCATGGAACCTGGCTTTCAGCTCGGCCTCCCAGGAAAAGTGCTATAGATTTGCTGGCCTTTGGGTTTGGATCACAGCCCCTTAACCTTAATTCAAAAGAAACTAAGGGGAAAAAAATCAGAGGGTGCTGAGATGGAGTTTGGCTTTACAGGAGTCCAACTGGGAAATTGAACCTGTAAAGGGCAGGGACAATGTCGTTGTTGACGCTTTGTCCAGAGTGAATTAACTTTGGAGATCCCTGTGGGTTGTGGGGAATTTTGTTGCTTTATTTTTGGGGAAATATTGATTGTTGTTGCTCATGGGAATTGATGATTTGGGGGTGAGTTACTTTTGTTTGTTTAAAGGGTGTTGCCTACAAAGAAAGTTTTCACTAGGTTCGAACTTTCTTCCTTGAGGGGGGGATGTGTTACGGATTCGTCCCTTCCGCTGTTGTGGTTTTCATCCACTTGAAACCCTTCTGGTTCTATGTATTATTATTATTATTATTGGGGTTTGAAGGAAACGGCGATTATGGTTATTGTTGTTTAAGGGAAATGGTTATGGTGGTTTAAAGGTTAAAAGCGCTCATGGAAAAACGAGACAGGAAACAGGATCGAGCACTGGAAGACGACGATGGAGAACAGGAAGAGGGCGCGAGGAGATAGGAAAAAGACGTGTCTTGAAGCTCCGTACCGAGTGTGGTCGAGCGTACATCGCGAGTGAACTTTGAGTCCCTGAAAGGAATTTCGTGCGATATCTATTATCGCTGGAGTATTGAGAAGCCTGCGAAGACAGGTATAGGCAAAGAGGTTCCGGAGAATCCTCGCCTAGAGCCTGCGGCTAGAGTAAGAGCCGTCCGCCATTTTGCACCGCGCGCTGCATTCACCGAAAAAGGTTTTGGTACGCGTCAACTTTTCTCGCCCTCCGGCCATCTGCCGGGGTTGTGTGTGCGCGACAGTGGCGTTTGAAGATTACCCTGCGGTTCGCTGATTGAATGGTGAATGTGCACGTCTGGATCGCGTCTTTGGGATTTCCATGTCCGCCGCCAGTGTGCTGTTGGTTTGGACCACGTGACGGTCCATGCCTTGCCTACACCTCCATACTCACCTCATCGCCTCTTCGCCTCATTGCCTCTTCGCCGGGATCCCCTCTGAGTTATAGAGACATTGAGGAGTGCTTGTTCCGTTCACTGGGAGCGCAGTGAGTTTGAGTTAGGTTACTTGAGAAGATGGTACCATCTTAAGATATTGATTGTATGGTTGATTGCTACCATTGTTGTATTGTTCTTCCTGTGTGCTTTTTAATATATTATTTGTTTGTTGATAACCATTGGTGTGGTTTCATTATTGATTTTGACACTGAATAACATGTTTTTTCTGCCGTGGCTCCTCTCGGGATTCGGATGTATACCGAGACCAGGAGTTCGGGGAGGAACATGTAACACGAGTCGATAATCACAAAAGCAACTCGTGAGATTACTCAGCAGCAATTGGAGAATGTTGAAAAAAGTTGGAAAATCGGAATGAGCGATGTATTACGAAATATGGCAGTGATGTTGAAGCCTATAATTTTCAACTGCATTGAGTAAAAACGTGATAAATGATGTTTTTATGTGTCATTTACAATTTGTTTCTACCATGTGCACATCAAAAGTTATAGAAGTTAAAAGTTGCACAAGGACTTTATTGACATTTTTTTTTTTTTTTTTTTTGTGTACAGAATCGAGGCTCGTGAAAGCTAACATTTATCACACAAACAAATCAAACGGACAAACAAACAAAGTATATAAAAAGGGGAGCGGTGGACAAGATGGGGAGAGAAGGGGAAGCACATAAACACAACATTTGAGAGCAGGGACATCGGGAATGTGTTGGAGGGAGAGGGCTTGGGGGGAGGCGGCGTGGGAATGGGGTGCGGGGGGGGGGGGGGGGGGAGAAGTGTAAACACAAGGACACCAAGGACTTCCAGGAAAGAAGTTGGTATTTCAAAAAAGTGGATTTGGGGTTAAATTAGTGGGGGTAGAAAAGATCAAGGATTTGGATGGGGGAAGATAAGAGATGGTGGTGAACAGCTGTTTTAAAGACCTGGAGGGAGGAGTGGGATTGAAGAGAGTGAGGGAGTTTGTTCCAGAGGTGGGAGAAAAGAGGAATGAAGGAGTGAAGGTGAGCAGAGAGTCTTGATTTTGGCAGTTTAACCATAAGAGGGTTGCAGGCAGATCTTGCACCTGTAGGAATATTTGCTGGACAGAGCCCAGAGAGAGCTGGAGGAGCAAGGCCGGAGAGGAGTCGGTAGAAGACAGAAAGACCACCAACCTGCCTGCGGTGAGTAAGTGAAAGGCCCTCGGGGGTAGCTTCATCGCGGGAGATTCCAATGATTCTGGAAGCTTTGGTTTCAACAGCGTGAAGACGAGCTCGGTGTGAGGCAGGAGCACCAGCCCAGAGGGGACATGCTGTGTATATATAACGGCGCACACATTGATGAATCACCATGCCTGGGAAACTCCGGCCGATAGTTTATAGTTGGGCCGAGAACTAGACAGCTTAGAGGCGAGTCTGCATACCTGGAGGCCATTCTGTCAGCCCTACTTATCAATCCTTGATTTTTTCTATAAAAGCAGAAGTAGCAATTCGTTTTTAAAAGCTAAAGTAATCATTGGATTGGATAAAGCTTTACAAGTTCTTCCTATCCCCCTTAAGAAAGCAACTATTATTATTTTAAAATAATCTGCACGTAAATATTACCTACCTGTCAATTTAAAAAAAAAGGATTTATTTTCCACCATTCAGGTAAAACAACTATTAATAAAACTTTAAAAACCATCGTGGTTACACTCTATCAACGTAACGATTTTCTCTACATTTTACTTTGCTTTGTGAATTGAGGGAGCTTAAAGGACTATCAAGTTTAATGAAGTGAGTCATTCAACCATACTCAAAGGTTGCAGGAGTGCTCAGTTGGTTCACGAAAGCTAAATGGTCCTGCTCACAGGGAATATGATATCCAACCAAAACTCTCAGATAGAGGTCACAGAGCCCACGTGACATGATTACAGCGGACTGCAGAAGACGCCAGTTTTTGTACCACTCTGTATACTCAAAGGCAGGTTATAACATGGGCAAATGGAGCATTTTATCCCGGCCACAGAAGATTGAGTGAATAAAATGTTTTTATGCAGTTTCTCTTTTCACAAACAAAAATAGCTATCTGGACACAGGACATGTAATCCGTTCCAAACTTGGTAATCTGTTATGTTCTGTGTCATAAAATAACTAGATGGTATTCATAGAATACTTTCTGCGCAGTCAACTTGATGTGAGCCAACTCTTCCTTTTTTGAAGGGTTTTTTTCTTTGATCCAATATGGCTGCCAGACCACGTGAGTGATGACATCATAAATTTACATTCTCTAATATAATTGTTGCATAGATCACGCTCAATACATTTCAAACTGATCAGACTAGGCGTTCGTTCTCCCTGTCGAATTACGACGTCGTACTTAAGGCACCAATGACGTCATCATTAACAACACATATACCCCATACTGAGTTCACGTTTGACGTTTGAAACATACGATGAGCCACGTTGCAATTTTTTCCATGGAGTGGTTTTGGAGATATGGAGGTCCAACGATTTTCGGTTTTTCCAAGATGGCGCCTGTACCACGTGACCTATGGTGTCATAATTATCATTTTTAAAATCCTACAGGAGGAGGCGCTCCTATGCTGAAAATTTCATGTCCATCGGACTAACAGTTGCAGGGAATATTTTTTTCATGCTGATCAGATCAAGCGTTGTACTTGTCCAATTATGACGTCATAACGAAGGCACCGATGACATCATCATTGACATATTGTATTCCCCATGGGCAGTATTTCATAACGAGCCTTGTTTCAATTTCTTTCCATTGAGCTGTTTCAGAGATATAGAGGTGTAACTTTTTCCAGGATGGCGTCCAAATTATGATATAAAAAAATTATACAGGCGGAGGCGCTCCTATGGTAAAATTTTGTGTCAATCAGACCAACGGTTGCTGAGAAAATTGATTTTTAAAATGCAGACACGCATGTATGCCACCCGCACTCAACCCAATTCCTAACCCTGCTTTTCGCTTTACGAGCGCAGGGTAAGTCTAATCAGGGGTTCACATCACTGGGACGTAGGTACTCATGCCTGGTAAAAAAAAACAAAAAAACTAAATGCGTACTTCATATATGCTAAGAGAGTTCAAAAGCGTACCACCACAACAAAGGCTTTCAATGGAAGGTTTTCTCAGATAGTGTAGGTGAGATTCTTCCGTGATAATTCTGATATACAGTATTGTACGGTGATTTCAAAATTTAAGTGTACAAAATAAAATTTATTATAGCCGGCGAAGCCGGTGTTGTCAATAAACGAGTACGTATTATGTTGAAAACCTGATTATGCCTTGGCTCGAGAATCCGAAGCGCAGTGGAGGCAGCCATCTTGCGGATGCGGAAGTATGCATAACAAATTAAAAACGTTCATTAGGAGTTTATTTCACCCGTCGTCGTTTGATTCACAATCTTATGCACCTCCAATGTATTAATAAAATAATTTAAGACCAACATCGGCCCGCACGGGCCTGGTTATCTTCAACAAAACGCATCACCAAACACCGGACCCAATGAGAGTCGAGCATTTGCAAAAATATTTCTAAAATGAAATCACTCAATGGAGCCCGCCATCGACCGGATGCGGAAGTTTGCATAAAACAATTGCGAAAAAGTTCAATAGGAGTTTGTTTCACCCGTCGTTCTTCGATTCACAATCTAATGAAACCTCTAATTAGTAATTAAAATACGTTAAGACCAACCTCGTTATCTTCAACGAAAATCGTCATCAAACACCAGAACCAATGAGATTCGAGCATTTGAAAAAATATTATTATGCGTTTCGGACGGTGAAAACGGCGTCAAATATTCTAACATTGACGAAGAATTATTTTTTAGAAATCTCGCGGCCGTATGGGATAGTTTTTCACGGCCAGAAATACGGTATAAGCGGTTTACATATTTAGTTTAGAAATACGGATAGTTTTTCACGGCTGGAAATATCCGAAGTTGAGACGGAATTCACCGAATTAATCACTGCAAGCTAACGTCTTCTGGTGGAGGAAGCTGCCGTGCCCGGAGAGTCAGAGAACCAGCCCTGGTGCCTGACAGCGACTGAAGTTAGAAGACGACACACATACGGTACTGTGAAAACGTATGTTAAGCCCAGTTAAAATTTCTTAAAATAGGCCCTAAGCTAGCACATCGTATAGTTACTTCCTTAAGCTTCTTGTGACATTTATTGTATGCAGGTATTGCCATTAGGGAGGACTCTCTGCTCTTCTCTTTTACCAAGTCTTACCAGGTACGGTACCTACTACACCTACCTACTACCAACTACCTAACCTACTGATGCCATAGTGATGGGTAAAATAGTGGCAAGAGGCTTTGGCTTCGCCGGCTCATTGCGGCTTTGCAGTCGGTACTAGTATTATGACATTATATTTTATAGGTTATAGGTTATATTGTAACTTATCTACTATATAAGAGAGCTGTTGGTCTGTCTGTGTGTCGCCATTTTTCTCAGAGATGGCCAAACGGATCTTCGTCAAACTTTCAAAGGTTCATCAGTGAGTACCTGGGAGTGTTTTAGACCCCCCAAAAAAACATTGAAAAAAAAAGTTTTTTTTTTAAAAGTAATAATAAAAAGAAATTGCTCGATAGTGCCTAAGCCTTTTAAAATTAATGATAGTTATATACAAGTACACATTCGCATAAATAAATACAAAACAATCACCAGACATTTGAACACAAATAAATCAAACAATTCCGGAAGTGTACGAAGTTGGTAGAGTAGGCTTCTTCTTCTTCCTGAACGTCATCACACTTAACTCAGAAACGTCATGAACGGCACATTCACCAGCACATATTCAACGAAAAGGTTATGAACCCCTTTCCACTCCCCCCACTACCTTGCCCACTACCACTACCTTCCTCGCCCCTCCCTCTCCTGCCTTCTTTCTCCCCCCCGCCCCCCCACCACTCCCCTTCCCCTTGAAAGGAAGAAATGCAGAACCAAGTAGAAGCTGAACTCGCCAATACATCGAACATTGAGAGTTTTTTTCTCTACCACAAAAGGTGTGCAGGTAATCAATTAAAGCAGGAAAATTAAAAACGTGTTTTATTCATATAACTCCTCCAACTCGAAATCTAAATAAGCCAGAGAGACGAGAGATTCTTTACTCAACCTCAGGTAACCTGTGCTCCAGGGCTGGCACTCGTGTTAAGATTGGCCTTAAAATATTCTTTGCCCCCGGCCCTGGCAAGGCTTAATCCGGCACTGCGTATACTGCAGCAAATGAGCACACTTTGTCTGCAATCTTGTGTATGTTAAAAGATCCTGGGTATGTTTCGCCAGAACAGACTTTTCTTGCTAATAACCTGTCCGCAGAGCTCCTGCCAATATAATGGGATGTACAAGTTAAGTCGAAGTTAGAATAAAAAGGATATTTATAATTGTGTTCAGTGGAGTAAAGGATCGTTTTGGTTACCTGTATGGCTGTATGGATTATAAAATTGGTGGAAAAAACGACATAAATGCAAAATATCCTCAGAAATTCCTAAATTTATCAATTAACCTTCTCTTAACAATGATATTGTTTGCAGGCCTTTATGAATGCAGTGTGGTGTGTCGCAAATTCAACCCATAAGAGGAATTTGGAAATTGCTTACAGATCTACCATACATTGTTTATAAGAACTGGGCCTTTCTGGATTACAGTTCAAAGCGATACAGTTTGATCAACTTTAATTTTTCATCAATCATCTCAATCAGTTTTGAGTGTAGAGCCAGTAAAGCAGACAACCTGCCAACAATCGAAGTGTTGCTTCTCGCTGTGCTGCAGGTGGGATTGAATATATATCTCAAAGTTTAAGCAAACTCAATGGCGTAATGGTTGGAGCATCCACTCTGATTCTGGGAGTTTGGTGGCTTGAATCCAGGCCGAGTCATACTTCAAAGACTTTACAGATGACACGTGCTGCTTTCTTGCTCAACTCTCAGCATTTAAAAAGGATAAAGCATGGATGAACGACCACACCGTCACAATTTCGGTCTTCGAGGCCGGCCGATAGGCACATTGTGACCGGAAGGGACGAGGTTCTCCTGACCACGTGGCCCTTGACTTGGATTGTCCGCACAATGTGGGCGCTTTCAGGATGAACTTTAGCCGGGGAGCGTTTGGGCGCCCCAGTCTGATACTGCCGCCCACGCGCAGAACAACTTGTGAGTGCACGTGGGTCCCGGCGGTCCCACTGGCCTAGCGCTACCATGTTTAGACAGCGAAGGTCCGTCCCCGGGCACCACGCCTGGCTCACTTATTCAGCGAGCATGGCGACGTGGGCACGGTAGGACACCCGCGGAGCCCAGGCGGACCGGGGACGCGCGAGCCTACGCGTTAGCAGGCTGCGGTGGAATCAATGGCTTCAGCCACGTCCGGGCCGATATTCGGCCCGGCCGCACCGGGAATGAACTGGTTCGACGCCCGCGCTAGAGAGGTCGCGGGCGACTGAGATGTGTTAACAAATTAATTAATTAATTTGAGATGTCCGATTCCTAGTGTTTGGAAATTTGGAAGAGCTTGAACCTAGCCTTTCCCTTGCGAGGGCAATGAGGAACTTAACACTTGACACTTAAGCTTAGTTTGAAGTACACCCTGCCAGCGCTCCCGGTGGGATGGCAGGGCAACCCGAAGGGACGAGGTTCTCCTGACCACGTGGCCCTCGATCTGGGAAGCGAGAGGCGTTCCATTAGTGGATGCGCCCCTCACGCCCGACTTTTGGGCGGCCCCGGCAGGCCGTTTGTTTTGACGTTCCGTGACAGGCCCCGCACCCCCACCTCAGGGCCGACCGGGCGACCGGAATGAATCCCGGTGTCCCGATCCGAACCTTCAGAGCGGGCCGGCTGCACTTTCCGTCCCTGCGGTCCCAAATACCGGAACCACCCGAATACCACTTTATTTGACAAAATGAGGTGCGGCCTACAGCCTTAGAAAACCAACCCTAAATAAGTCAATACCTCCAATGACACAGGTGCGCATTCGTGCCGCGTGACGTGGTGAAGTCATCGCGCTTTCACCTTAAAGGATTTATTTGATATAAATTGATATTTTGATATAAGCCTTAGAAAACCAACCCTACAGAAGTCAAATGGTCCAATAAAGGGTGATGGGAGGGTGATGGGAGGGTGATGGGAGGGTGATGGCAGGGTGATGGCAGGGTGATGGGAGGGTGATGGCAGAGGGTGATGGGGGAGGGTGATGGCAGGGTGATGGGAGGGTGATGGCAGGGTGATGGGAGGGTGATGGGAGGGTGATGGCAGGGTGATGGGAGGGTGATGGCAGGGTGATGGGGGAGGGTGATGGGGGAGGGTGATGGGGCAGGGTGATGGGAGGGTGATGGGAGGGTGATGGGAGGGTGATGGGATGGGAGGGAGGAGTTTGTTTTGACGTTCCGTGACAGGCCCCGCACCCCCACCTCCGGGCCGACCGGGCGACCGGAATGAATCCCGGTGTCCCGATCCGAACCTTCAGAGCGGGCCGGCTGGGGAGTGCCAAGCACCCCGTACCTGCACTTTCCGTCCCTGCGGTCCCAAATACCGGAACCACCCGAATACCACTTTATTTGACAAAATGAGGTGCGGCCTACAGCCTTAGAAAACCAACCCTAAATAAGTCAATACCTCCAACGACACAGGTGCGCATTCGTGCCGCGTGACGTGGTGACGTCATCGCGCTTTCACCTTAAAATATTTATTTGATATTTTGATATAAACCTTAGAAAACCAACCCTACAGAAGTCAAATGGTCCAATAAAGGGTGATGGGAGGGTGATGGGAGTGTGATGGCAGGGTGATGGGAGGGTGATGGCAGAGGGTGATGGGGGAGGGTGATGGCAGGGTGATGGGAGGGTGATGGCAGGGTGATGGGAGGGTGATGGGAGGGTGATGGGATGGGAGGGAGGAGTTTGTTTTGACGTTCCGTGACAGGCCCCGCACCCCCACCTCCGGGCCGACCGGGCGACCGGAATGAATCCCGGTGTCCCGATCCGAACCTTCAGAGCGGGCCGGCTGGGGAGTGCCAAGCACCCCGTACCTGCACTTTCCGTCCCTGCGGTCCCAAATACCGGAACCACCCGAATACCACTTTATTTGACAAAATGAGGTGCGGCCTACAGCCTTAGAAAACCAACCCTAAATAAGTCAATACCTCCAACGACACAGGTGCGCATTCGTGCCGCGTGACGTGGTGACGTCATCGCGCTTTCACCTTAAAAGATTTATTTGATATTTTGATATAAACCTTAGAAAACCAACCCTACAGAAGTCAAATGGTCCAATAAAGGGTGATGGGAGGGTGATGGCAGGGTGATGGGAGGGTGGTGGGAGGGTGATGGCAGGGTGGTGGGAGGGTGATGGCAGGGTGATGGGAGGGGGATGGCAGGGTGATGGGAGGGTGATGGCAGGGTGATGGGAGGGTGATGGGAGGGTGATGGGAGGGTGATGGCAGGGTGATGGGGGAGGGTGATTTGATGGGCTTATTGGCCTCCACCTACATTGAAGTAAGGGAACTCGTATTATTAACTCTGCCACAGAAGGTGGACCGAAGTTAGGTTTTCACCCCTGTCTGACTGTTTGCAGGATATCTCAAATAGTTGTGGACGGATTCGAACAAAATTTGGTGGACAGGTTGGTTTTGTGACAAGGACAAATTGATTAGATTTTCAGAAGATCCGGATCTGGATCGTAGAATTTTTTTGAGTGATTCTTCACCATTGAGAAATAGGGCCAAAAACGAAATATAGCACAATATCTCAACAAGATGTGGATGAGTTATGACAAAACTATGTGGATGAGTTGGGTTGGTGACAAGAACAGGTCCATTCGATTTTGGTTCATGTCCCAGATCCAGATTCGGCCTATCAGTGGGATACAAAACATAAACTGTTCAGTCTGGCGGATATATGCTCCCTACCGGATGTCGTTCTAGTTATCACAGTTAGCGACACAGAGTTTCACTTTTTTGTCCAACCAACAATGAATCAAAGTCTCTGATCTAACATTACCAACCTTCCAATTTTGTTTACTGCTGCAGCTCTGGCGATTGAATGCCAAATGGAAATATTGCTGTCTTATTTTGTTCTGTCTATCGAATTATTGTATATAACCCCCCTCCCCCCCGCCCCCCCCTCACCCTCACACATCCCCTACCCTCCCAATCCCACTAATAGGCAGAAAGCAGAACTGTTGATCTGCCATTGATTAGATGTTTGAAGGACCAATATGGAGCATTATTGAAGTTTTTGGGAAAGAGGAGTCTTCTTACAAAAACATCGTACCAAAGGCCAAAAGGAAACAGAAGGAGATAACCGAAGCAGTCTGGATAGTCTGGCACTTGTTATAAGTGACGTTCTCAGTTTTACAGTTATGAATGACTAGAAGAAGTACCCGGCATTGCCGGGCGGGGGAGGGGAGGGGAAGGGGGATATAGATTATATAGATTGTTTGCACGATGCTTAAGCAACGCATCGACATCATTTTTGTGCTGACGTTTAAATGCATCATCCTGAAGTACTGTCATCAATGTTAATGGGATTTTGTTAACTATTACAGGAAGAACATGAGCATCGAATTGGTCAGAGAATCAACATAGTGGACGGATCAGTCAGCGAATGCAGTACGTGAGGAAAGGCACCTGGAATGTGGTCAAGGTAGGGCTAGACAATGGTGTATTCTTTTTGAAAGGCACCTCGCCAAAGAATGCTGCCAGTCGAGGATCTACTTCCTAACATTCCTCCAAAGGACAGTGTGGTCGATGATGCAATACTCTATCTGCAAAGTACCAAGGTGACAGTGACAGACTTCATGACATCTTGGGATGGGCATTCAAATGCTTTATAGGAAAAGGCACCACCTTTACCTAACTAAAGTAAAACAAAATAAAAGCAAAAACATAAAAGAGTCATATCGCACGACCCCAAGCTGGTTGCCAGACGTGGATGCACTTGGGGATTTCAGATGCTGGCATCGCATCTGCCGGAAGAATAAGCTTTTGCACAAGTAGCCTGGATGAATTATTATAATTATATTCTCCTTCTTCCTTGTTGGGCTGAGATAGGGTCAGAAACAGCCTCTGCAGTAAACATCATGTGCATGGAAAAAATCACACAAACTAAACTCCAAACGAAATACATTTTTGTCCAAACAAAAATTTAAAAAAATTTCCATTAAAAAAATGACAAGACAATTGGTTTGCTTCAGATGAAGAACGAGTTGTCGTAGCCACCCGACACGAGTTTGAATTTCCGAGTTTGAACGAGTCCCGACACGAGGACACGGCACGAGTTTGAATTTTTGAGTTTAATTTACGGGTGTCATTGTTGTGTCCTTGTCCTTGACGTGGTACATGTACAAGCTCCATCTTAATTTTGGCATTACATTGTAATGGCTTAGCCTCATATTAACTTATTGGACTCCGCGGTGGACATTTCTACAATTCATTGCTTCATGGCCTTGACCACATTTGCTTATTTGGAACCTTCATCAGATGCGGAGTTCACATATGTTTTAGGAAGTTATACAATTCACTTAAATGATCACTTTGGGCTTTTAATATCGACAGAGAACGTTCATGAAGACATGATAAACATTGTGTGGGGATGTTTGGAAGAGTTCCAACACGAAAACATACTTGGTAGGTCTGGGAACAACAATTACGAGTATGTTAGTATAATCAGGCTTAAAGTGGCATGGTGAATTGGAGTACACTGTGTATTAAAGGTTTTAAGTGGTAATGGCCCCACATCCTTCTCATGGGAGTGTACATTATGAGGTTCCAGCACACATGTATGGAATTGACCGAGATATGCTAACCGACGTGGGTGGCAAGGGCTCCTCCGTAGGAGCAAAAGATGTGGAGGGGTGATGCTCGAAACGTCAGCTTCTCCTCGCTTCCCACTGCGATTAGCGTACCTCGATCAATCAATCTCCAGTTGATTTCGTCTATCTTTCACCTGTCCACCGACGCAGATCGACACTAGCCTTCACAAGCAACACCAGCTCTTCATTCTCCAGCACAAATGCCCCGCCTCATGCTTGGCGAAGGCCACACTGCACCTGAAATATTGGTTTTTGTCCTTATTGCAAAAAACTTTTCAGTCAATTTTGCTGCATGTGATGATTTCTCATCTGATAACTGTTCTGCGGATAACTTTCTATTTTTTATTTTTTTGGTATACAAGGTCGAGGCTCGTGTAAGAGTTAACATGAATGACAAAAACAAACAAACGGACACAAGACAAAATAAAGGGAACGGGAGAGGGGGAAGAGACCAGATGGGGAGAGGAGGAAGCACACAAGTACAACATTTGAGAGCAGACATTGGGAGATCTGTGGGAAGGAGAGGGCTTGGGGGGAGGAGGCGTGGGAAGGGGGTTGCGGGTGAGGGAGGTAAAAAATACATGGAGTAAAAAAAAGTAAATTGTAAAAAGGAAAAAATATAAAAAAGTAAATGGAGTAAATTGCTTCTATTGACAAGAAGAATCGTTGGTTTACATGCGAAGGAACTACTGCTAACTATATACTTCCTGAAAGGCTTGCCTATAAAAATGAATCAGATCAAGACTAAGTGTGGTCGGCAATGGTGGATTAACGAAACGAACATGAGCTGGTTTTCCCAGGATCACTAAGTTAAGTCTAAACTCGTGTGGTCTCGATTGCGTTGTGATGATCAAGCGGTTGTAGGTTGATTTATTTGATTGGATTGCAAAAGCTATTGCTGAGTTATATACTAAACATCATGGGACGTATTGTAATGTACGCATACTGTATTTGTAAAGCTTCGTGTTATTCGTACGCGTCGATCTCTGTTGTGAGTTTTCGTGAAACAACATATATATTCTTTCATCGCGTACAATGGAACAAATAAAATTGAAACACCACGTGAGATTTGTCTTCTTCTTTTTTTTTTCAATGACACTTCACGAGATCTTTTTTTAAAAATTGAAACACCACGTGAGATCTTTTTTTTTTAATTGAAACACCACGTGAGATGTCTTTTCTTTTTTTCCTTTTTCTTTTTCCTGCTGACATGTTCATAAAAATACGAAGGTGACGTCATTAAATGTCTGAAGACTTATGGCGGTCATAAAGTAGAAAATACTTGTGCTATGTCGATTTTTTTTTTTTTTTTTTTTTTTTGGATACTGAATCGAGGCTCGTGGAAGAGCTAACATTTATTTCACAAACAAATCAACCAGACAAACAAAATATACAAAAAGAGGGAGTGGAAGACAAGATGGGGAGAGAAGGGGAAGCACACAACCACAACATTTGAGAGCAGGGAGAAGTGTGGGAGGGAGAGGGCTTGGGGGGAGGAGGCGTGAGAAGGGGGGGGGGGGGGGGGGAGAGGTATAAAACACAAGGGGACCGAAATTAGCGGGGGTAGAAAAGATCAAGGTTTTGGATGGGGGAGGATAAGAGATGGTGGTGAACAGCTGTTTTAAAGACCTGGAGGGTGGAGTGAGATTGAAGAGAGTGAGGGAGTTTGTTCCAGAGGTGGGAGAAAAGAGGAATGAAGCAGTGAAGGTGAGCAGAAAGTCTTGATTTTGGCAATTTAACCATAAGAGGGTTGCAGGCAGATCTTGTGCGACCTGTAGGAATATTTGGGGGACAGATCCCAAAGAGAGCTGGGGGGGCAAGGCCAGAGAGGAGACGGAAAGACCACCAACCTGCCTGCGGTGAGTGAGTGAAAGGCCCTTGGAGTTAGCTTCATGGCGGGAGATTCCAATGATTCTGAACGCTTTGGTTTCAACAGCGTGAAGACGAGCTAGGTGTGAGGCAGGAGCACCAGACCAGAGGGGAGAGCAGTATTCCATAGAGCTGCGGATGAAAGCCTTGTATGTGGTGAGGAGCTCAGGTGTGCCAAGGAAGGACTTCGCAGGACGGAGGATGCCCAGTCGGCGACTGGCTTTGGAGGCCAGATTTGAAATGTGGTTTTCCCAGGAAAGATCATGGCAAATAGTGAGACCCAAAAGCTTGAGTGACAGAACTTCTTGGAGAGGATTATTCAGAAAGTGGATGGGAGGGTTGTCCAGTCGGTCTTTTCGGAGAGACATCGTAAGAGTGTGAGATTTATCAGGATTGAAAGACATGTTCCATTTGTTTGCCCAGTCTGTGATTTTGTCCAGGTCTGCAGAGAGTGAGGAGGCTGCAGACTGCCGATCTGAGGGATGAGGAATGGAGCGACAGAGAGTAGAGTCGTCAGCAAAGAGATAGGGAGGATTTTCAAGAGAGTCAGAGAGATCATTGATGAAGACCAGAAAAAGCACAGGGCCCAGAACACTACCTTGGGGAACTCCAGCCTGAACAGGAAGAGGAGATGAGAGAAACCCATTCAGGGCCACACGTTGACTACGACCAGAGAGGAAGTCCGCCAGCCATGCGTGGAGATTTCCATGGATACCAAAGGAGGAGAGTTTGGTGAGCAGAGCAGGGTGCCAGACCGTATCGAAGGCACGTGAAATGTCAAGGGAGACAGCTCTAATTTCCTGTTTGGCGTTGAGGACCTCCATCCATTGTTGAGAAAGCAGAAGCAGCATGTCCAGAGTAGAGTGACCAGGTCTGAAACCAAATTGATGATCAGAGATCAAGCCATTGGAGAAGAGGAAAGATTTCATATCTGAAGCAATGATGGATTCCATGACTTTGCTGATAATTGGGAGAAGGCTGATTGGTCTGTAGTTGCTAGGATCTGTTTTTGCACCTTTTTGGGGCAAAGTGGTGATGTTGGCTGATTTCCAAGCAGATGGCAGATGACCTTGAGCAAAAGAGAGGGTGAAGAGAACAGAAAGAGGGAGTGAAAGAGCGGAAGAACATGATTTTAGGACCCATGGGCTGATGCCGTCAGGACCAGTTGCAGAATCAGAGTCGAGGGTTGACAGAAACCTTTCCACCTTGTCAGGAGGAAACGACACAGAGTCCAGGAGCAGCTGGTTACGACTGGGTACGGTGGGTACAGAGAGGGATGGGTTTGGGACACAAGATTTAGAGGCAAACACAGAGTTGAGGCATTCAGCTTTTTCACGTGCGGAGTCAGCCGTTAAGCCGTTTGAGGTGAGGGAGGGGATTGAGGGGGAACAAACACCAGAAACAGATTTGACCAGACGCCACCAGGATTTGGAAGAGGGAGACAGATAAGAGAGTTCGGTCTTGAGAACGGTGAGATATTGTTTCCTGGCTCTCCTGACGGTGGACACACACTTGTTTCGGACTTTGTGAAAGGAAATGAGATTTCCTTCCGTTGGATTTGCTTTCCAGGAGACGAAAGCAAGTTGTTTCAGGGCAACAGCCTCACCACAAGATTCCGTGTACCATGGACGGGAGGAAGGGTATGACAACTGAAGACGAGATGGGATAAATCTGTGCATGAGAGAGAGCAATTTACTTTGAAAGATTTCCCAGGATGAGTTGATGTCAGAGGCGGTAGAGATGGGAGACCAGTCCAGATGATTGATGGCTGCTTGAAGACCGTGCCAGTTGGCCTGAGTGAAATGCCAGACTCATCGACGCGGAGGAGGCTCTCTGAGAATGGTCAGAGAGATGTCCACTTTGACAAGCACATGATCAGATGAGCCGATTGGAGCAGAAGAAGAGCAGCAGACATTTTCAGGGAAGTTAGTCATAACCAAGTCCAGAAGAGAAGATGCTCCGTTGACTGAGATCCAGGTTGGGAACTTGATAGATTGTGTCAGTCCCAGTGAGTCGCAGAAGTCCTTTGCTGAAGAGCCATGGCTGGTGAGAGAGGGACCCACACCCAGCCAACTGGCATGGTGACAATTGAAATCACCACATATGAGGAAGAGAGAGTTGGGATGGGTAGATAGAAGTTGGTCCATATTATCAGACAGCGAGATGTAGATGGAGTCATCACTGTTTGGTGGACGGTACAACACACATATGAACAAAAGGTGGGAGCGAAGGGGAAGCCGTAGCCAAAGGTATTCCTGGGGGTGAGGTGGAGAGAGAGCAGTGGAGGGCGAGTGAGGAAGAGAGTTTTTTTATAAAGTTAGCAACCCCACCTCCAGGCCGAGGCTCAGGTCTATCATACCGGAGGAGGGAGTAACCTGGGAGAGATACCAAGGCATCAGAGACATCATGAAGGAGGAAAGTTTCTGTTAAGCAGATCACATCTGGTTTGTCAGAAGCAACCTGTATGGAGAGATCAGTCAAGTTTGAGCGAAGGCCCCGGATGTTTGAGGTCCATACCGTTAATGAAGAGGAAGGGGGAGCATCGGGTACAGAACGGGGGTGGGGAGGGGTAGGGTAAGATGTGGAAGAGGAGGAAGAGGTAGGGAGAGCTGTTGAAGGTGTGTCAGAGATTTTAGAGATTTCAGAATAGCTTGGAGAAAGGGAAGAATGGGGCGGACAAAAGGTTTGATGGAGATTGGGTGAGGCACAGTGAGGTGTTATTTGAGGAGGGGGAAGAGCGAGGCAGAAGGTTGGGGGAGATGAAGGTGAAAGTTGGAAGGGGGAAGAAGCAGGGAGGATGCTTTGAGGAGGAGGGGTGAGAGGGGAGTCTAGGAGGGGAGGAGCGAGGGAGAGTCTCGGAGGGGAGGGGTGTGGGGGGAGTTTAGGAGGGAGGGGAGGGAAGGGGCAAGGGGGGCGATTTGAAAGGGATGGGTGATGGGGAGGATTTGGAGGGGAGGGGTGATGGGGAAGTTTTGGAGGGGAGGGGGGATGGGGAAGTTTTGGAGGGAAGGGGGGATGGGGAAGATTTGGAGGGGAGGGGTGAGATTGGATTTTGAAAAGTGTACGATTCATGGGAAACGAACATTTTCTGCAAAATGAGTTTGAGACCTTCGAGTCAAAAATACGTTTGAGGAAGCTGAAGGAGGGGTGGAGTTCTGGAGAGTTTAGGGAATGTAGAAAAGAGGAACTGTAAGAGATGGTATTATTTTATTTTTTTGGAATGAATAGATTTGGTGAGCAAGACGAAAGCATCCCTTTGTAGGAGAAGAAGAAAAAGGTGTTATAATATATGAGAGAAAATAGTTGTTCAGGGGAGAGATTATACATTTCTAACCACGTGATCACGTGATCGCGAACAACTTGAACGAAGAACGAACGAACAAGTAAGAACAACAAATAAACGAATAAGACCTGAGAAGGAAATATTTTTTGGGGTTTTTTTTTTATTGAGTAGAGATATTAAACAAGGAGGTATGGGGTGAACGACTGGGACGAAACAGAGAACGAAAATAATTGCAGCGCATTCGACGAACCGCTGAGAGAAAAACAAAACCACAAGGTCGGAGACGGTATGGTAGCCTAAGCCTACGAGTACTAGGCCTCAGAATACTCGATACGCATTAACCGACGATTATGTATACATGTACGAAAAATTAGCACCGAAAATTTTCCTAAAGATACGCTATAGGTACACACACCGAAAGATAGATACAGTCTCGACAAAAACACAATTGTGAAAGATTACTTCGCTTCGAAAGCGTGAGCGCATGGAACAGCTTCGAAAAGACGTGACCTCGCCGTGATCTCGCGAGATCCAATCTGAAGTGAAAGAGCTGCTGCACACAGGCCTAACTTATAACAACTGGAGAGTTCATAGAATACATTACCCTAAACAATGCTCTTGTATGTAATTTAATTTTTAAAAAATAATGATTTTAAAGGTCTATAAAAATTAATGAAGTGATATGATTGTGATATGTATTGTGTATATTGTGATATTGTGTGTGATATTGTGTGATATTGTGTATATGTTAATGAAGTGATAAAAATTCTATAAAAAAAAAAAAGATTAATGAAGTGAAAGAGCTGCTGCACACAGGCCTAACTTATAACAACTGGAGAGTTCATAGAATACATTACCCCAAACAATGCTCTAGTATGTAATTTAATTAAAATAAAATAATGATTTTAAAGGTCTATAAAAATTACTTCTGGAAGTTTACACCGCCGTTGACACAGTGGCTATTACACTACCTTATTTAATAAGTTACATTAGTCATTCGTCCCTGTTGTTTGTGTCCTTTATAACATCCTTAAAAGCAGTACGTTTCCTGTTTGGAATGATTTTCAACTTTGACTGCTAGACAGACAGAATAAAAAAATGTATTTCACTCCTCTGTGCATGTAGTCAGGTTCACTATGTTAACAAATATAATTTCGTTCAAATTTTTGGGAGATTAGCAAACCTGTACATTTTTGGAATCATCAGAGCATGGAGAATCCGAAAATCAATGTTGGCATTTGCACAGACACCTGCATGGCCGCCATTTTGGATTTTCAAAATGGCCGCCATAAAATACATATTTTGCGCTATCTCAGCTTCTAGTCAACCTAGAAACTTAATTAAATATGCTAATCCTATGTTTTCTGGGTCAAGGAATCCAATAAAGGCCTCAAAATAGTGCTCAGGATTATAGAAAAGCAACAAACAAAGGTAATTGAAAACCATTGTCTTTATATTTGTGATATAACTGTTTTACATAATACATGATATTGCAAGTCCTTTGAAGTTATAGGTATGGGTTTATAAAGCAAGAAAGCAGCCTTGTTAGTATCAGATTGAACTATAAGTCATACACACAGGATCTACTAGGTCTATCCCATTCAGGAATATGCTTTTACAGATCTTCATCATTGTCCTGAGTGTCATTTTCGTAAAGGTGTCTATGCAAATGCCAACATTAATTTTGGGATTCCTCAAGCTCTGAATATTCCAAAAATGTATAGTTTTGCTAATCTCCAAAAATTTTGAACGAAAAAAACATAGTGAACCTGACTAATGTGAGACCGGGACAAATTCAGAGACAAAATACGGCTGAACTACAGGTTCGTTTTCCGATTCATGTTCGGATTTGTGTTCAAAATATAACGTTAAATTTGAATGAAGTTGTTTCTTGATCATAAACTGACGTTTGTGGATGGACGGACGGACAGACGGACAGACAGAATTGAACCAATTATTGCTCAACCCCACTTTTCTCTTCGCGTGCGCGGAGCAACAAATAAATGGTCAGCGCTGTTGAAGCTGATGTGTTGAAATGAAATGTAAGACCAAATGCTGCATTGGAGTCATTAGAAGGAACCAGAATAAGTAAAGAGCAAAGATGGAGTCATCAAGAGGAACCTGGATAGGATTCGGGTTTCAGCTGCTACTCCTCTACCCTCAAACTCATCCAGGTGCAGCCAAGTGAACCTTTCAGAAAAAATTCTGCAAGAATTCACTTCTCTTAAGACACAGGTAATAGGACAGACATGTTTGAATACAAGTAGGAAGTTAGACAGGTAAAAAGACAAGGGATTAAATCAACAGGAGGTTGATTGAGGTATGGTAACCACTGTGGGAAGCAAGGAGAACGATAGGTTATGAATCGTAAATACCTGGTAGGTGCTGGTGACGCCGAGGCGGTAGAACACAGGTAAGAACACGTGCGCTGGGATCAGCAAACCGAGTACATAAGAACATCCCAGGAACCAGAACTCGGTTCCGAAACGGAAAACTTCGGCGGGCGCTCCGAGGATGGCGATCGCCGATTGAAAGGTCGCGGTGAGGGACAACGCGATAGGTAGGCAGGTCATGGTCCGATCGGCCAGCAGGAACTCTCGAGCGGTGCGCTGGCGACCCCCGCGGCACGCGTGGTACAGACCGATAACCGTGGACACGAGGAGCAGGGCCCCGCACACAGCATAGTCCACTGCGCCGAACGTGGCCACCTCGTGCTTTATTCCCGCCGTTTTTATGATTCCATCGCTCATTGTTAAAATAAGGATACTCCGAGATTGAGACTCCGAGATATGAGTGATACTCCGAGATTGAGACTCCGAGATTGAGACTCCGAGATATGAGTGATACTCCGAGATTGAGACTCCGAGATATGAGTGATACTCCGAGATTGAGACTCCGAGATAATCACCGTCAGAAATAATTTTTTTGCTTATTTTGTTTTCTTTTCTTTTCCGCAAGCTGTGACTTTTGAACCTCGTGGATTAAACTAGATCTCTGGTTGTACCTTCCAAAAACTTTCCGACCTTCTTTTGTTCTGTGTTTATGCGTCCCCACCTGGTCCCCGCCCCAGCACCCCGCTGCCCCGCCTCTCCCCCTCTGGGCTCTGTGTCACTTGGATTTTCTCCAGTGACTTGAAAGCCAGGAGGCATCAGGGGGGCTGTCCATATAGGAGGGAGTGGTCTCTCAACTCGTGACGTAATAATTGGAGGACAACGTAAAGTTGCGTGGGGAGGGCGATAAAATTGCCGAAGATGTGCTACCTAACACGTGGTTGGCCACCCTCGGGTCACGTGGTCGCTCCTTCTAGGTGGACGTGCAAATTGATTCCCTGTCCCACATACAGCGTCACTCGCAGAGTCTTGGGGTCTCGGCGGTGTGTGACGTCAGAATCACGTGCACATATGATCACGTCACCGCGTGCTAACAGTGCTCCTGATGCACATGGCATGACGTGGTCGTGCTAAAACGATCACTAAATAAGGAACGAAGGTCCAATGGCATTCCCACACGCCCTGTACAATATTCAGACGACACCATGAAAGACCACCCGGCATGGAGGTCACCGTTGGACTAAATGGTCTATTATTGATCTAGCTGACATTTTCCTCCCCATCGAGAGCCCCTGTCGTTCTAAACTCGCCACCCACGTGTCCTCCTCGATAACCTCAAGTGACCCCTCGAGCTCTCTCAGCTCCACCCGTTCCTCCGTCCCTGCAGGGGTGTCCTTTGTTTCACATCGAGGTTGTGCGCTCGGGACGTGCACAACAATTATATTTAGAGCAGACACAAGAATAAATAAACTCCGGAATTATATCGGAGTGTGCTGCAACTCTGCAAACAAAGCACCCATTTTAAAGAAACTCTGAACTAAAAACAGCTTGAGAGGCAAGAACAATGTTTTTGTAACCGAATGGAGTGTTCGTGTATCACTTTGGATTGAGGTTAACTGTCGCATCTATAAGAGTCTCTTACCGCAGATTCATCGAGCCATTGCTCGGTGTCGGTCGAATCCCGGGGGTCGAGTCTTGGTGTCGAGGTGGAGTGGGTAGATATAGTTGTGTGCAATGGAAGAGTAATCTCTAAAAAGCTTCGAATAGGTCTGCATAGACTACAAAATAAAGACGATTAACTTTCTCAACTGAATGATGAGAACAGTACTCTAATCCCCACACGGTAGAAAAAGGTGAGGTGACGTTTCGGACGTGTGGCTCTCCTTGAGCGGGCGAAAAGCCTTGTTGGGTTGCACTCACTCACTCACTGCTTCGATTCCCATTGCTTCTCTGAGTGTAAATTTCCGCACCCACACAGCCTCTCCCAACTACTACTACAATTACAGTGCATTCAGAAAGTATTCAGACCCCTTCACATTTTTCGCATTTTGTTATGTTGCAGCCTTATGCTGTAATCGTTTAAATTCATTTTTTCCCTCCTCAATCTACACTCAATACCCCATAATGACAAAGAGAAAACAGGATTTTAGAAAGTTTTGCAAATTTATTACAAAGAAAAAACTGAAATATCACATTGACATAAGTATTCATACCCTTTGCTATGACACTTGAAATTTAGCAAAGGTGCCTCCCATTTCTCTTGATCATCTTTGAGATGTTTCTACACCTTGATTGGAGTCCACCTGTGGTAAATTCAATTGATTGGACACATGAAAGCCCACATAATCTTGTTTCTCACAATCTGAGAGTCCTTTTGGGTGCTTTTTTGCAAACTCCAAGCGGGATTTCATGTGTCCTTCACAGAGAAGAGGCTTCCGTCTGGCCACTCTGCCATAAATCCCAGATCGGTGGAGTGTGGCAGTGATGGTTGTCCTTCTGGAAGTTTCTCCCATCTCCGTACAGGATCTCTGGAGCTCAGCCAGAGTGACCATCGGGTTCTTGGTCACCTCTCTTACCAAGGCCCTTCTCCCCCGATTGCTCAGTTTGGCCGGGCGGCCAGCTCTAGGAAGAGTCCTGGTTGTTCCAAACTTCTTCCATTTAAGAATTATGGAGGCCACTGTGCTCTTGGGGACCTTCAATGCAGCAGAATTTTTTTGTAGGCTTCCCCAGATCTGTGCCTCGACACAATCCTGTCTCTGAGCTCTGCAGGCAGTTCCTTCGATCTCATGGCTTGGTTTTTGCTCTGATATGCATTGTCAGCTGTGAGACCTTATATAGACAGGTGTGTGCCTTTCCAAATCATGTTCAATCAATTGAATTTACCACAGGTGGACTCCAATCAAGGTGTCGAAACATCTCAAAGATGATGAAGAGAAATGGGAGACACCTGAGCTTTTTTTTTTTTTTTTTTTTTTTGTATACTGAATCGAGGCTCGTGAAAGAGCTAACATTTACTTCACAAACAAATCGACCAGACAAACAAAATACACAAAAAGAGGGAGCGGAAGACAAGATGGGGAGAAAAGGGGAAGCACACAAACACAACATCCGAGAGCAGGGATATGTGTGGAAGGGAGAGGGCCCGGGGGGAGGAGGCATGGGAAGGGGGGGGGGGGGGGAGGGAGAAGTATAAAGCACAAGGACACCAAGGACTTCCAGGACAGAAGTTGGTATTTCAAAAAGGGGAATTGGGGTGAAATTAGCGGGGGTAGAAAAGATCAAGGTTTTGGATGGGGGAAGATAAGAGATGGTGGTGAACAGCTGTTTTAAAGACTTGGAGGGTGGAGTGGGATTGAAGAGAGTGAGGGAGTTTGTTCCAATTGAAGAGAGCTAAATTTCAAGTGTCATAGCAAAGGGTATGAATACTTATGTCAATGTGATATCTCAGTTTTTTCTTTTTAATAAATTTGCAAAACTTTCTAAAATCCTGTTTTCTCTTTGTCATTATGGGGTATTGAGTGTAGATTGATGAGGGAAAAAATGAATTTAAACGATTTCAGCATAAGGCTGCAACATAACAAAATGTGAAAAAAGTGAAGGGGTCTGAATACTTTCTGAATGCACTGTACGACTACAACTATCACCTCTACGACTATGACTACTACTACGACTACTACTACCACTACTACCACTACTACTATTACTACTACCACCACCACTACTACTGCTACACTACTACTACTACTACTATTACTACCACTACTACTACTGTTACCACACCCATCACCAGTACTACTACTACGACAATGTCCTCAATTTCTCCCACCTTGTAGGAAAATAATATTGTTGACTGAAATGTTTCACAAACTGGCAGGCCAAGCCTGGAGTTCCACTGAAGGACGTTGGGGCAGAATTGTTACTATCACCACTGAAGGTGGGCAGAGGCTTTCTGTGCCACCCTATTTTTTACTTGGCAAGAAAACAAAAAAATAAGTACAGATACATTTAAAGTACACCGCCCCCATGCCAAATATATTGTTGCGGTTTTGAGTTTTGATAACAGTCAGTATAATAAAGGTTAAATTTCCCACTCATAGTGTTACATATTTATGTGAATGTATGTGAATTACTATTCAGGTCTTTGCTTATCAATGTGTAGTCGATTAAGGGTTGTTGTGATTAAAGGGTCAGGAGCCCTTCTCGGAAAAAGGAGACCGGAAACGGAAGAAGAAAAGACACGAGGTCCGGGAGAAGCGACGATTCTTCTTCTGCCTCGCCCAGCTCCGAGGAGAGTGGGGATCGAGATTGAGCAGCGTGGAAAAGCTGCGTTCCCAAGCCCGTCTGGCGAGAGGAGTTACCGGGACGTGTAACTACCCTTTTGACACGTCAAGTTGCCATGGGTCCGTGCACGGACCCAGCGTCCGGCACAGTTCGCCGCACTGTCTACAAGGACGCGTACGGGTCGCACTTTGGGGCCTCGCGCGCGTTGCAAGCGGCGCTTGCTTTGCCCGCTTCGCTTGGCCAGGAGGGGTGTGCTGCAGCCGTGGTTCCCGGTACGGTACGTGCCCGGTGGAAGCACGTCCGCCCGGGGTTCGTTCAACCACCCGTGTGCGGCGAAGCCGACCATCCTCTTGGTCAGGAGGGGCCCAGAGACATTGTGAGGGACAGAGACCAAAGGGGTCGTGAGTACCCAAGGGGTCGGGAGTGGGGAAAGGGGACACACGTATGTAAGATGGCCATCTTAATCATCTCGGGGATTGATTGTTGATTGTGGATTGTTGATGGTTGATTGCTCGGGGAATATATCATTGATTATTCCGGATCCTTGGTGTGGGGTTTTTTCTTGGTTTGAATTCATATTGATTGCGTTACGAAAGCGCATACATAATAAATCTTTCTGGCGGAGTTCCTCTCACGGTCCGGGGGTCACCGAGACCAGGTAGTCACCGGGAGGACCACGTAACAGAATTGGGGGCTCGTCCAAATTACGATTTGCGGATTCGCAATTGGGTCTACGTCCGGGATCTAAAATTGTATAAAATAATATTTTTATTAATTAAAATTTATTAATTAAGTATTAATTGGTAAATTTTTGGGGAAAGTGGGGTAAAGTCTTGGGTGAAGGTTAACAGGTGTTAACGATAGGCACCATGGCGTTTGTGGCACAGAACTTTGTGGTAACCCCGAGTGAGGCACAGTTCCGAGCGTTACTAAAGTCGGACCTCTTGAAATTGGCCAAACATTTTAACTTGGAGGTCCGAACTAATTTGAGGAAGGTAGAGTTGCAGACCATGGTGATACAGTCTATGGTGGGATTAGGAACATGGGACGAGTTAGCCTGGCAGTGGCTACCCGAAGAACCAGAAGACGTTGAGCTCCGGAAACTGGAGTTGCAATTACGGAGCCAGGAACGGATCAAAGAAGAAGAAGAAAGGAAAGCAGAAAAGGAAAGAGCAGAAGAAGAAAGGAAAGCAGAAAAGGAAAGAGCCGAAGAAGAAAGGAAAGCAGAAGAGAGGAGAGAAGAGAAACAAGCAGAGGAAAGGAGAGTGGAACGAGAACTCCAGGAAAGGTTAAAAGAAGAAGAAATGAAAGCAGAAGAGAGGAGAGAAGAGAAACAAGCAGAGGAAAGGAGAGTGGAACGAGAACTCCAGGAAAGGTTAAAAGAAGAAGAAAGGAAAGCAGAAGAGAGGAGAGAAGAGAAACAAGCAGAGGAAAGGAGAGTGGAACGAGAACTCCAGGAAAGGTTAGCAGAAGAAGAAAGGAAAGCAGAAAAGGAAAGAGCAGAAGAAGAAAGGAGAGTGGAACGAGAACTCCAGGAAAGGTTAGAAAGGATGAAAACAGAGGAAAGGAAAGCAGAAGCAGAGGAGAGGAGAGCTGCAAGGGAACTCGAAGCAGAGGAGAGAAAAGCGGAAAGGGAATTGAAGGAACGTGACATGGCGCTTCAGCAAGAAATTAAATTCAAGGAGCTGGAGTTAATGAGAGAACAGGGAGAGGTACCACCCTTGCTGACGGGGTCGACACCTAGCCAGAACACCTGGGATGTGGGCAGACATGTGAGGCTGGTTCCACCCTTCAGTGAAAAGGAAGTCGCTAAATTTTTTCCGCACTTTGAGAAAGTGGCTCGACAGTTAAACTGGCCGGAGGAGGCCTGGACCATACTAGTACAAAGTGTGCTGGTGGGAAAAGCTCAAGAGATTTATTCGGCGCTACCAATGGACCAATGTGCAGATTATGAGGTATTGAAGAAGCACATCCTCAAAGCCTATGAGTTGGTTCCGGAAGCTTACCGGCAAAAATTCAGGAATGCCAGGAAGAGGGAGAGTGAGACCCATGTGGAGTTTGCCAGAGTGAAAGAAAACATGTTTGATCGGTGGTGTGAGTCAAAAGGAGTCGGGAAAGACTTCGAAACATTGCGTGACTTGATCCTGGTGGAGGAATTTCAACATTGTGTCCACGAGGACATCAAAGTGTACCTGCAGGAAAAGAAAGTACCAAAGTTGTGGGACGCAGCCACCATGGCAGATGATTATGCCTTAAGAGGAGGCATCCACAAGTGCAAAAAGTGTTTTTTCCACACTAATACAAGTGCAACAGTGGTTTCCTGCACCAACACATGTGCGAAAAGTGGTTTTTCAACACTAACACAAGTGCGAAAAGTGGTTTTTCCACACTAATACAAGTGCAAAAGTGGTTTCCTGCACCAACACAAGCGCGAAAAGTGGTTTTTCAACACTAACACAAGTGCGAAAAGTGGTTTTTCAACACTAACACAAGTGCGAAAAGTGGTTTTTCAACACTAACACAAGTGCGAAAAGTGGTTTTTCAACACTATCACAAGTGCAAAAAGTGTTTTTTCCACACTAATACAAGTGCAAAAGTGGTTTCCTGCACCAACACAAGTGCGAAAAGTCGTTTTTCAACATTAACACAAGTGCGAAAAGTGTTTTTTCCACACTAATACAAGTGCAAAAGTGGTTTCCTGCACCAACACAAGTGCGAAAAGTGGTTTTTCAACACTAACACAAGTGCGAAAAGTGGTTTTTCAACACTAACACAAGTGCGAAAAGTGGTTTTTCAACACTAACACAAGTGCGAAAAGTGTTTTTTCCACACTAATACAAGTGCAAAAGTGGTTTCCTGCACCAACACAAGTGCGACAAGTGGTTTTTCAACACTATCACAAGTGCAAAAAGTTTTTTTTCCACACTAATACAAGTGCAAAAGTGGTTTCCTGCACCAACACAAGTGCAAAAAGTGGTTTTTCAACACTAACACAAGTGCGAAAAGTGGTTTTTCAACACTAACACAAGTGCAAAAAGTGGTTTTTCCACACGAATACAAGTGCAAAAGTGGTTTCCTGCACCAACACAAGTGTGAAAAGTGGTTTTTCAACACTAACACAAGTGCGAAAAGTGGTTTTTCAACACTATCACAAGTGCAAAAAGTGTTTTTTCCACACTAAAACAAGTGCAAAAGTGGTTTCCTGCACTAACACAAGTGCGAAAAGTGGTTTTTCCAAACTAATACAAGTGCAAAAGTGGTTTCCTGCACCAACACAAGTGCGGAAAGTGGTTTTTCAACACTAACACAAGTGCGAAAAGTGGTTTTTCAACACTATCACAAGTGCAAAAAGTGTTTTTTCCACACTAATACAAGTGCAAAAGTGGTTTCCTGCACCAACACAAGTGCGAAAAGTCGTTTTTCAACACTAACACAAGTGCAAAAAGTGGTTTTTCCACACTAATAGAAGTGCAAAAGTGGTTTCCTGCACCAACACAAGTGCGAAAAGTGGTTTTTCAACACTAACACAAGTGCGAAAAGTGGTTTTTCAACACTATCACAAGTGCAAAAAGTGTTTTTTCCACACTAATACAAGTGCAAAAGTGGTTTCCTGCACTAACACAAGTGCGAAAAGTGGTTTTTCCAAACTAATACAAGTGCAAAAGTGGTTTCCTGCACCAACACAAGTGCGAAAAGTGGTTTTTCAACACTAACACAAGTGCGAAAAGTGGTTTTTCAACACTAACACAAGTGCGAAAAGTGGTTTTTCAGCACTATCACAAGTGCGAAAAGTGGTTTTTCAACACTAACACAAGTGCGAAAAGTGGTTTTTCAACACTATCACAAGTGCAAAAAGTGTTTTTTCCACACTAATACAAGTGCAAAAGTGGTTTCCTGCACCAACACAAGTGCGAAAAGTCATTTTTCAACACTAACACAAGTGCAAAAGTGGTTTCCTGCACCAACACAAGTGCGAAAAGTGGTTTTTCAACACTAACACAAGTGCGAAAAGTGGTTTTTCAACACTAACACAAGTGCGAAAAGTGGTTTTTCCACACTAATACAAGTGCAAAAGTGGTTTCCTGCACCAACACAAGTGCGAAAAGTGGTTTTTCAACACTAACACAAGTGCGAAAAGTGGTTTTTCAACACTATCACAAGTGCAAAAAGAGTTTTTTCCACAATAATACAAGTGCAAAAGTGGTTTCCTGCACCAACACAACTGCGAAAAGTGGTTTTTCAACACTAACACAAGTGCGAAAAGTGGTTTTTCAACACTAACACAAGTGCGAAAAGTGGTTTTTCAACACTAACACAGATGCGAAAAGTGGTTTCCCGCACCAACACAAGTGCGAAAAGTGGTTTTTCAACACTATCAGAAGTGTAAAAAGTTTTTTTTCCACACTAATACAAGTGCAAAAGTGGTTTCCTGCACCAACACAAGTGCGAAAAGTGGTTTTTCAACACTAACACAAGTGCAAAAGTGGTTTCCTGCACCAACACAAGTGCGAAAAGTGGTTTTTCAACACTATCACAAGTGTAAAAAGTTTTTTTTCCACACTAATACAAGTGCAAAAGTGGTTTCCTGCACCAACATAAGTGCGAAAAGTGGTTTTTCAACACTAACACAAGTGCGAAAAGTGGTTTTTCAACACTATCACAAGTGCAAAAAGTGTTTTTCCACATTAATACAAGTGCAAAAGTGGTTTCCTGCACCAACACAAGTGCGAAAAGTGGTTTTTCAACACTAACACAAGTGTGAAAAGTGGTTTTTCAACACTAACACAAGTGCGAAAAGTGGTTTTTCCACACTAATACAAGTGCAAAAGTGGTTTCCTGCACCAACACAAGTGCGAAAAGTGGTTTTTCAACACTAACACAAGTGCGAAAAGTGGTTTTTCAACACTAACACAAGTGCGAAAAGTGGTTTTTCAACACTAACACAAGTGCGAAAAGTGGTTTCCTGCACCAACACAAGTGCGAAAAGTGGTTTCCTGCACCAACACAAGTGCGAAAAGTGGTTTTTCAACACTAACACAAGTACGAAAAGTGGTTTTTCCACACTAACACAAGTGCAAAAGTGTTTTTTCCACACTAATACAAGTGCAAAAGTGGTTTCCTGCACCAACACAAGTGCGAAAAGTGGTTTTTCAACACTAACACAAGTGCGAAAAGTGGTTTTTCAACACTAACACAAGTGCGAAAAGTGGTTTTTCCACACTAATACAAGTGCAAAAGTGGTTTCCTGCACCAACACAAGTGCGAAAAGTGGTTTTTCAACACTAACACAATGCGAAAAGTGGTTTTTCAACACTATCACAAGTGCAAAAAGTGTTTTTTCCACACTAATACAAGTGCAAAAGTGGTTTCCTGCACCAACACAAGTGCGAAAAGTGGTTTTTCAACACTAACACAAGTGCAAAAAGTGGTTTTTCAACACTAACACAAGTGCGAAAAGTGGTTTTTTCACACTAATACAAGTGCAAAAGTGGTTTCCTGCACAAACACAAGTGCGAAAAGTGGTTTTTCAACACTAACACAACTGCGAAAAGTGGTTTTTCAACACTAACACAAGTGCGAAAAGTGGTTTTTCAACACTATCACAAGTGCAAAAAGTGTTTTTTCCACACTAATACAAGTGCAAAAGTGGTTTCCTGCACCAACACAAGTGCGAAAAGTCGTTTTTCAACACTAACACAAGTGCGAAAAGTGGTTTTTCAACACTAACACCAGTGCGAAAAGTGGTTTTTCCACACTAACACAAGTGCAAAAGTGGTTTCCTGCACCAACACAAGTGCGAAAAGTGGTTTTTCAACACTAACACAAGTGCGAAAAGTGGTTTTTCAACACTAACACAAGTGCGAAAAGTGGTTTTTTCACACTAATACAAGTGCAAAAGTGCTTTCCTGCACCAAAACAAGTGCGAAAAGTGGGTTTTCAACACTAACACAAGTGTGAAAAGTGGTTTTTCAACACTATCACAAGTGCAAAAAGTGTTTTTTCCACACTAATACAAGTGCAAAAGTGGTTTCCTGCACCAACAGAAGTGCGAAAAGTGGGTTTTTCAACACTAACACAAGTGCAAAAAGTGGTTTTTCAACACTACCACAAGTGCGAAAAGTGGTTTTTTCCACACTAATACAAGTGCAAAAGTGGTTTCCTGCACCAACACAAGTGCGAAAAGTGGTTTTTCAACACTAACACAAGTGCGAAAAGTGGTTTTTCAACACTAACACAAGTGCGAAAAGTGGTTTTTCAACACTAACACAAGTGCAAAAAGTGTTTTTTTCACACTAAAACAAGTGCAAATGTGGTTTCCTGCACCAACACAAGTGCGAAAAGTGGTTTTTCAACACTAATACAAGTGCGAAAAGTGGTTTTTCAACACTATCACAAGTGCAAAAAGTGTTATTTCCACACTAATACAAGTGCAAAAGTGGTTTCCTGCACCAACACAAGTGCGAAAAGTGGTTTTTCAACACTAACACAAGTGCGAAAAGTGGTTTTTCAACACTAACACAAGTGCGAAAAGTGTTTTTTCCACACTAATACAAGTGCAAAAGTGGTTTCCTGCACCAACACAAGTGCGAAAAGTGGTTTTTCAACAATAACACAAGTGCGAAAAGTGGTTTTTCCACACTAATACAAGTGCAAAATTGGTTTCCTGCACCAACACAAGTGCGAAAAGTGGTTTTTCAACACTAACACAAGTGCGAAAAGTGGTTTTTCAACACTATCACAAGTGCAAAAAGTGTTTTTTCCACACTAATACAAGTGCAAAAGTGGTTTCCTGCACCAACACAAGTTCGAAAAGTGGTTTTTCAACACTAACACAAGTGCGAAAAGTGGTTTTTCAACACTAACACAAGTGCGAAAAGTGTTTTTTCCACACTAATACAAGTGCAAAAGTGGTTTCCTGCACCAACACAAGTGCGAAAAGTGGTTTTTCAACACTAACACAAGTGCGAAAAGTGGTTTTTCAACACTATCACAAGTGCAAAAAGTGTTTTTTCCACACTAATACAAGTGCAAAAGTGGTTTCCTGCACCAACACAAGTGCGAAAAGTGGTTTTTCAACACTAACACAAGTGTGAAAAGTGGTTTTTCAACACTAACACAAGTGCAAAAAGTGGTTTTTCCACACTAATACAAGTGCAAAAGTGGTTTCCTGCACCAACACAAGTGCGAAAAGTGGTTTTTCAACACTAACACAAGTGCAAAAAGTGGTTTTTCACACTAATACAAGTGCAAAAGTGCTTTCCTGCACCAAAACAAGTGCGAAAAGTGGGTTTTCAACACTAACACAAGTGCGAAAAGTGGTTTTTCAACACTATCACAAGTGCAAAAAGTGTTTTTTCCACACTAATACAAGTGCAAAAGTGGTTTCCTGCACCAACAGAAGTGCGAAAAGTGGTTTTTCAACACTAACACAAGTGTGAAAAGTGGTTTATCAACACTAACACAAGTGCGAAAAGTGGTTTTTCAACACTAACACAAGTGCGAAAAGTGGTTTTTCAACACTACCACAAGTGCGAAAAGTGGTTTTTCCACATTAATACAAGTGCAAAAGTGGTTTCCTGCACCAACACAAGTGCGAAAAGTGGTTTTTCTACACTAACACAAGTGCGAAACGTGGTTTTTCAACACTATCACAAGTGCAAAAAGTGTTTTTTCCACAATAATACAATTGCAAAAGTGGTTTCCTGCAACCACACAAGTACGAAAAGTGGTTTTTCAACACTAACACAAGTGCGAAAAGTGGTTTTTCAACACTATCACAAGTGCAAAAAGTGTTTTTTCCACACTAATACAAGTGCAACAGTGGTTTCCTGCACCAACACAAGTGCGAAAAGTGGTTTTTCAACACTAACACAAGTGCGAAAAGTGGGTTTGCCACACTAATACAAGTGCAAAAGTGGTTTCCTGCACCAACACAAGTGCGAAAAGTGGTTTTTCAACACTAATACAAGTGCGAAAAGTGGTTTTTCAACACTAACACAAGTGTGAAAAGTGGTTTTTCAACACTAACACAAGTGCAAAAAGTGTTTTTTTCACACTAATACAAGTGCAAAAGTGGTTTCCTGCACCAACACAAGTGCGAAAAGTGGTTTTTCAACACTAACACAAGTGCGAAAAGTGGTTTTTCAACACTATCACAAGTGCAAAAAGTGTTATTTCCACACTAATACAAGTGCAAAAGTGGTTTCCTGCACCAACACAAGTGCGAAAAGTGGTTTTTCAACACTAACACAAGTGCGAAAAGTGGTTTTTCAACACTAACACAAGTGCGAAAAGTGTTTTTTCCACACTAATACAAGTGCAAAAGTGGTTTCCTGCACCAACACAAGTGCGAAAAGTGGTTTTTCAACAATAACACAAGTGCGAAAAGTGGTTTTTCCACACTAATACAAGTGCAAAATTGGTTTCCTGCACCAACACAAGTGCGAAAAGTGGTTTTTCAACACTAACACAAGTGCGAAAAGTGGTTTTTCAACACTATCACAAGTGCAAAAAGTGTTTTTTCCACACTAATACAAGTGCAAAAGTGGTTTCCTGCACCAACACAAGTGCGAAAAGTGGTTTTTCAACACTAACACAAGTGCGAAAAGTGGTTTTTCAACACTAACACAAGTGCGAAAAGTGTTTTTTCCACACTAATACAAGTGCAAAAGTGGTTTCCTGCACCAACACAAGTGCGAAAAGTGGTTTTTCAACACTAACACAAGTGCGAAAAGTGGTTTTTCAACACTATCACAAGTGCAAAAAGTGTTTTTTCCACACTAATACAAGTGCAAAAGTGGTTTCCTGCACCAACACAAGTGCGAAAAGTGGTTTTTCAACACTAACACAAGTGTGAAAAGTGGTTTTTCAACACTAACACAAGTGCAAAAAGTGGTTTTCCACACTAATACAAGTGCAAAAGTGGTTTCCTGCACCAACACAAGTGCGAAAAGTGGTTTTTCAACACTAACACAAGTGCGAAAAGTGGTTTTTCAACACTAACACAAGTGCGAAAAGTGTTTTTTCCACACTAATACAAGTGCAAAAGTGGTTTCGTGCACAACACAAGTGCGAAAAGTGGTTTTTCAACACTAACACAAGTGCGAAAAGTGGTTTTTTCACACTAATACAAGTGCAAAAGTGCTTTCCTGCACCAAAACAAGTGCGAAAAGTGGGTTTTCAAGACTAACACAAGTGCAAAAAGTGGTTTTTCAACACTATCACAAGTGCAAAATGTGTTTTTTCCACACTAATACAAGTGCAAAAGTGGTTTCCTGCACCAACAGAAGTGCGAAAAGTGGTTTTTCAACACTAACACAAGTGCGAAAAGTGGTTTTTCAACACTAACACAAGTGCGAAAAGTGGTTTTTCAACACTACCACAAGTGCGAAAAGTGATTTTTCAACACTAACACAAGTGCGAAAAGTGGTTTTTCAACACTAACACAAGTGCGAAAAGTGGTTTTTCAACACTACCACAAGTGCGAAAAGTGGTTTTTCAACACTAACACAAGTGCGAAAAGTGGTTTTTCAACACTACCACAAGTTCGAAAAGTGGTTTTTCCACATTAATACAAGTGCAAAAGTGGTTTCCTGCACCAACACAAGTGCGAAAAGTGGTTTTTCTACACTAACACAAGTGCGAAACGTGGTTTTTCAACACTATCACAAGTGCAAAAAGTGTTTTTTCCACAATAATACAATTGCAAAAGTGGTTTCCTGCAACCACACAAGTACGAAAAGTGGTTTTTCAACACTAACACAAGTGCGAAAAGTGGTTTTTCAACACTATCACAAGTGCAAAAAGTGTTTTTCCACACTAATACAAGTGCAACAGTGGTTTCCTGCACCAACACAAGTGCGAAAAGTGGTTTTTCAACACTAACACAAGTGCGAAAAGTGGTTTTGCCACACTAATACAAGTGCAAAAGTGGTTTCCTGCACCAACACAAGTGCGAAAAGTGGTTTTTCAACACTAACACAAGTGCGAAAAGTGGTTTTTCAACACTAACACAAGTGTGAAAAGTGGTTTTTCAACACTAACACAAGTGCAAAAAGTGTTTTTTTCACACTAATACAAGTGCAAAAGTGGTTTCCTGCACCAACACAAGTGCGAAAAGTGGTTTTTCAACACTAACACAAGTGCGAAAAGTGGTTTTTCAACACTATCACAAGTGCAAAAAGTGTTATTTCCACACTAATACAAGTGCAAAAGTGGTTTCCTGCACCAACACAAGTGCGAAAAGTGGTTTTTCAACACTAACACAAGTGCGAAAAGTGGTTTTTCAACACTAACACAAGTGCGAAAAGTGTTTTTTCCACACTAATACAAGTGCAAAAGTGGTTTCCTGCACCAACACAAGTGCGAAAAGTGGTTTTTCAACAATAACACAAGTGCGAAAAGTGGTTTTTCCACACTAATACAAGTGCAAAATTGGTTTCCTGCACCAACACAAGTGCGAAAAGTGGTTTTTCAACACTAACACAAGTGCGAAAAGTGGTTTTTCAACACTATCACAAGTGAAAAAAGTGTTTTTTCCACACTAATACAAGTGCAAAAGTGGTTTCCTGCACCAACACAAGTGCGAAAAGTGGTTTTTCAACACTAACACAAGTGCGAAAAGTGGTTTTTCAACACTAACACAAGTGCGAAAAGTGTTTTTTCCACACTAATACAAGTGCAAAAGTGGTTTCCTGCACCAACACAAGTGCGAAAAGTGGTTTTTCAACACTAACACAAGTGCGAAAAGTGGTTTTTCAACACTATCACAAGTGCAAAAAGTGTTTTTTCCACACTAATACAAGTGCAAAAGTGGTTTCCTGCACCAACACAAGTGCGAAAAGTGGTTTTTCAACACTAACACAAGTGTGAAAAGTGGTTTTTCAACACTAACACAAGTGCAAAAAGTGGTTTTCCACACTAATACAAGTGCAAAAGTGGTTTCCTGCACCAACACAAGTGCGAAAAGTGGTTTTTCAACACTAACACAAGTGCGAAAAGTGGTTTTTCAACACTAACACAAGTGCGAAAAGTGTTTTTTCCACACTAATACAAGTGCAAAAGTGGTTTCGTGCACCAACACAAGTGCGAAAAGTGGTTTTTCAACACTAACACAAGTGCGAAAAGTGGTTTTTTCACACTAATACAAGTGCAAAAGTGCTTTCCTGCACCAAAACAAGTGCGAAAAGTGGTTTTTCAACACTAACACAAGTGTGAAAAGTGGGTTTTCAACACTAACACAAGTGCGAAAAGTGGTTTTTCAACACTAACACAAGTGCGAAAAGTGGTTTCCTGCACCAACACAAGTGCGAAAAGTGGTTTTTCAACACTAACACAAGTACGAAAAGTGGTTTTTCAACACTAACACAAGTGCGAAAAGTGTTTTTTCCACACTAATACAAGTGCAAAAGTGGTTTCCTGCACCAACAC
Source organism: Myxine glutinosa (assembly GCF_964187855.1). Classification (NCBI taxonomy): domain Eukaryota; kingdom Metazoa; phylum Chordata; class Myxini; order Myxiniformes; family Myxinidae; genus Myxine; species Myxine glutinosa. Next base: position 50,852,343 of record NC_136262.1, on the reverse strand, counting down.
AAGTGCGAAAAGTGGTTTTTCAACACTAACACAAGTGCGAAAAGTGGTTTTTCAACACTAACACAAGTGCGAAAAGTGGTTTTTCCACACTAATACAAGTGCAAAAGTGGTTTCCTGCACCAACAGAAGTGCGAAAAGTGGTTTTTCAACACTAACACAATGCGAAAAGTGGTTTTCAACACTATCACAAGTGCAAAAAGTGTTTTTTCCACACTAATACAAGTGCAAAAGTGGTTTCCTGCACCAACACAAGTGCGAAAAGTGGTTTTTCAACACTAACACAAGTGCAAAAAGTGGTTTTTCAACACTAACACAAGTGCGAAAAGTGGTTTTTTCACACTAATAAAAGTGCAAAAGTGGTTTCCTGCACAAACACAAGTGCGAAAAGTGGTTTTTCAACACTAACACAAGTGCGAAAAGTGGTTTTTCAACACTAACACAAGTACGAAAAGTGGTTTTTCAACACTATCACAAGTGCAAAAAGTGTTTTTTCCACACTAATACAAGTGCAAAAGTGGTTTCCTGCACCAACACAAGTGCGAAAAGTCGTTTTTCAACACTAACACAAGTGCGAAAAGTGGTTTTTCAACACTAACACCAGTGCGAAAAGTGGTTTTTCCACACTAACACAAGTGCAAAAGTGGTTTCCTGCACCAACACAAGTGCGAAAAGTCATTTTTCAACACTAACACAAGTGCGAAAAGTGGTTTTTCAACACTAACACAAGTGCGAAAAGTGGTTTTTTCACACTAATACAAGTGCAAAAGTGCTTTCCTGCACCAAAACAAGTGCGAAAAGTGGGTTTTCAACACTAACACAAGTGTGAAAAGTGGTTTTTCAACACTATCACAAGTGCAAAAAGTGTTTTTTCCACACTAATACAAGTGCAAAAGTGGTTTCCTGCACCAACAGAAGTGCGAAAAGTGGGTTTTTCAACACTAACACAAGTGCAAAAAGTGGTTTTTCAACACTACCACAAGTGCGAAAAGTGGTTTTTTCCACACTAATACAAGTGCAAAAGTGGTTTCCTGCACCAACACAAGTGCGAAAAGTGGTTTTTCAACACTAACACAAGTGCGAAAAGTGGTTTTTCAACACTAACACAAGTGCGAAAAGTGGTTTTTCAACACTAACACAAGTGCAAAAAGTGTTTTTTTCACACTAATACAAGTGCAAATGTGGTTTCCTGCACCAACACAAGTGCGAAAAGTGGTTTTTCAACACTAATACAAGTGCGAAAAGTGGTTTTTCAACACTATCACAAGTGCAAAAAGTGTTATTTCCACACGAATACAAGTGCAAAAGTGGTTTCCTGCACCAACACAAGTGCGAAAAGTGGTTTTTCAACACTAACACAAGTGCGAAAAGTGGTTTTTCAACACTAACACAAGTGCGAAAAGTGTTTTTTCCACACTAATACAAGTGCAAAAGTGGTTTCCTGCACCAACACAAGTGCGAAAAGTGGTTTTTCAACAATAACACAAGTGCGAAAAGTGGTTTTTCCACACTAATACAAGTGCAAAATTGGTTTCCTGCACCAACACAAGTGCGAAAAGAGGTTTTTCAACACTAACACAAGTGCGAAAAGTGGTTTTTCAACACTATCACAAGTGCAAAAAGTGTTTTTTCCACACTAATACAAGTGCAAAAGTGGTTTCCTGCACCAACACAAGTTCGAAAAGTGGTTTTTCAACACTAACACAAGTGCGAAAAGTGGTTTTTCAACACTAACACAAGTGCGAAAAGTGTTTTTTCCACACTAATACAAGTGCAAAAGTGGTTTCCTGCACCAACACAAGTGGGAAAAGTGGTTTTTCAACACTAACACAAGTGCGAAAAGTGGTTTTTCAACACTATCACAAGTGCAAAAAGTGTTTTTTCCACACTAATACAAGTGCAAAAGTGGTTTCCTGCACCAACACAAGTGCGAAAAGTGGTTTTTCAACACTAACACAAGTGTGAAAAGTGGTTTTTCAACACTAACACAAGTGCAAAAAGTGGTTTTTCCACACTAATACAAGTGCAAAAGTGGTTTCCTGCACCAACACAAGTGCGAAAAGTGGTTTTTCAACACTAACACAAGTGCAAAAAGTGGTTTTTCACACTAATACAAGTGCAAAAGTGCTTTCCTGCACCAAAACAAGTGCGAAAAGTGGGTTTTCAACACTAACACAAGTGCGAAAAGTGGTTTTTCAACACTATCACAAGTGCAAAAAGTGTTTTTTCCACACTAATACAAGTGCAAAAGTGGTTTCCTGCACCAACAGAAGTGCGAAAAGTGGTTTTTCAACACTAACACAAGTGCGAAAAGTGGTTTATCAACACTAACACAAGTGCGAAAAGTGGTTTTTCAACACTAACACAAGTGCGAAAAGTGGTTTTTCAACACTACCACAAGTGCGAAAAGTGGTTTTTCCACATTAATACAAGTGCAAAAGTGGTTTCCTGCACCAACACAAGTGCGAAAAGTGGTTTTTCTACACTAACACAAGTGCGAAACGTGGTTTTTCAACACTATCACAAGTGCAAAAAGTGTTTTTTCCACAATAATACAATTGCAAAAGTGGTTTCCTGCAACCACACAAGTACGAAAAGTGGTTTTTCAACACTAACACAAGTGCGAAAAGTGGTTTTTCAACACTATCACAAGTGCAAAAAGTGTTTTTTCCACACTAATACAAGTGCAACAGTGGTTTCCTGCACCAACACAAGTGCGAAAAGTGGTTTTTCAACACTAACACAAGTGCGAAAAGTGGTTTTGCCACACTAATACAAGTGCAAAAGTGGTTTCCTGCACCAACACAAGTGCGAAAAGTGGTTTTTCAACACTAACACAAGTGCGAAAAGTGGTTTTTCAACACTAACACAAGTGTGAAAAGTGGTTTTTCAACACTAACACAAGTGCAAAAAGTGTTTTTTTCACACTAATACAAGTGCAAAAGTGGTTTCCTGCACCAACACAAGTGCGAAAAGTGGTTTTTCAACACTAACACAAGTGCGAAAAGTGGTTTTTCAACACTATCACAAGTGCAAAAAGTGTTATTTCCACACTAATACAAGTGCAAAAGTGGTTTCCTGCACCAACACAAGTGCGAAAAGTGGTTTTTCAACACTAACACAAGTGCGAAAAGTGGTTTTTCAACACTAACACAAGTGCGAAAAGTGTTTTTTCCACACTAATACAAGTGCAAAAGTGGTTTCCTGCACCAACACAAGTGCGAAAAGTGGTTTTTCAACAATAACACAAGTGCGAAAAGTGGTTTTTCCACACTAATACAAGTGCAAAATTGGTTTCCTGCACCAACACAAGTGCGAAAAGTGGTTTTTCAACACTAACACAAGTGCGAAAAGTGGTTTTTCAACACTATCACAAGTGCAAAAAGTGTTTTTTCCACACTAATACAAGTGCAAAAGTGGTTTCCTGCACCAACACAAGTGCGAAAAGTGGTTTTTCAACACTAACACAAGTGCGAAAAGTGGTTTTTCAACACTAACACAAGTGCGAAAAGTGTTTTTTCCACACTAATACAAGTGCAAAAGTGGTTTCCTGCACCAACACAAGTGCGAAAAGTGGTTTTTCAACACTAACACAAGTGCGAAAAGTGGTTTTTCAACACTATCACAAGTGCAAAAAGTGTTTTTTCCACACTAATACAAGTGCAAAAGTGGTTTCCTGCACCAACACAAGTGCGAAAAGTGGTTTTTCAACACTAACACAAGTGTGAAAAGTGGTTTTTCAACACTAACACAAGTGCAAAAAGTGGTTTTCCACACTAATACAAGTGCAAAAGTGGTTTCCTGCACCAACACAAGTGCGAAAAGTGGTTTTTCAACACTAACACAAGTGCGAAAAGTGGTTTTTCAACACTAACACAAGTGCGAAAAGTGTTTTTTCCACACTAATACAAGTGCAAAAGTGGTTTCGTGCACAACACAAGTGCGAAAAGTGGTTTTTCAACACTAACACAAGTGCGAAAAGTGGTTTTTTCACACTAATACAAGTGCAAAAGTGCTTTCCTGCACCAAAACAAGTGCGAAAAGTGGGTTTTCAAGACTAACACAAGTGCAAAAAGTGGTTTTTCAACACTATCACAAGTGCAAAATGTGTTTTTTCCACACTAATACAAGTGCAAAAGTGGTTTCCTGCACCAACAGAAGTGCGAAAAGTGGTTTTTCAACACTAACACAAGTGCGAAAAGTGGTTTTTCAACACTAACACAAGTGCGAAAAGTGGTTTTTCAACACTACCACAAGTGCGAAAAGTGGTTTTTCAACACTAACACAAGTGCGAAAAGTGGTTTTTCAACACTAACACAAGTGCGAAAAGTGGTTTTTCAACACTACCACAAGTGCGAAAAGTGGTTTTTCAACACTAACACAAGTGCGAAAAGTGGTTTTTCAACACTACCACAAGTTCGAAAAGTGGTTTTTCCACATTAATACAAGTGCAAAAGTGGTTTCCTGCACCAACACAAGTGCGAAAAGTGGTTTTTCTACACTAACACAAGTGCGAAACGTGGTTTTTCAACACTATCACAAGTGCAAAAAGTGTTTTTTCCACAATAATACAATTGCAAAAGTGGTTTCCTGCAACCACACAAGTACGAAAAGTGGTTTTTCAACACTAACACAAGTGCGAAAAGTGGTTTTTCAACACTATCACAAGTGCAAAAAGTGTTTTTCCACACTAATACAAGTGCAACAGTGGTTTCCTGCACCAACACAAGTGCGAAAAGTGGTTTTTCAACACTAACACAAGTGCGAAAAGTGGTTTTGCCACACTAATACAAGTGCAAAAGTGGTTTCCTGCACCAACACAAGTGCGAAAAGTGGTTTTTCAACACTAACACAAGTGCGAAAAGTGGTTTTTCAACACTAACACAAGTGTGAAAAGTGGTTTTTCAACACTAACACAAGTGCAAAAAGTGTTTTTTTCACACTAATACAAGTGCAAAAGTGGTTTCCTGCACCAACACAAGTGCGAAAAGTGGTTTTTCAACACTAACACAAGTGCGAAAAGTGGTTTTTCAACACTATCACAAGTGCAAAAAGTGTTATTTCCACACTAATACAAGTGCAAAAGTGGTTTCCTGCACCAACACAAGTGCGAAAAGTGGTTTTTCAACACTAACACAAGTGCGAAAAGTGGTTTTTCAACACTAACACAAGTGCGAAAAGTGTTTTTTCCACACTAATACAAGTGCAAAAGTGGTTTCCTGCACCAACACAAGTGCGAAAAGTGTTTTTTCAACAATAACACAAGTGCGAAAAGTGGTTTTTCCACACTAATACTAGTGCAAAATTGGTTTCCTGCACCAACACAAGTGCGAAAAGTGGTTTTTCAACACTAACACAAGTGCGAAAAGTGGTTTTTCAACACTATCACAAGTGCAAAAAGTGTTTTTTCCACACTAATACAAGTGCAAAAGTGGTTTCCTGCACCAACACAAGTGCGAAAAGTGGTTTTTCAACACTAACACAAGTGCGAAAAGTGGTTTTTCAACACTAACACAAGTGCGAAAAGTGTTTTTTCCACACTAATACAAGTGCAAAAGTGGTTTCCTGCACCAACACAAGTGCGAAAAGTGGTTTTTCAACACTAACACAAGTGCGAAAAGTGGTTTTTCAACACTATCACAAGTGCAAAAAGTGTTTTTTCCACACTAATACAAGTGCAAAAGTGGTTTCCTGCACCAACACAAGTGCGAAAAGTGGTTTTTCAACACTAACACAAGTGTGAAAAGTGGTTTTTCAACACTAACACAAGTGCAAAAAGTGGTTTTCCACACTAATACAAGTGCAAAAGTGGTTTCCTGCACCAACACAAGTGCGAAAAGTGGTTTTTCAACACTAACACAAGTGCGAAAAGTGGTTTTTCAACACTAACACAAGTGCGAAAAGTGTTTTTTCCACACTAATACAAGTGCAAAAGTGGTTTCGTGCACCAACACAAGTGCGAAAAGTGGTTTTTCAACACTAACACAAGTGCGAAAAGTGGTTTTTTCACACTAATACAAGTGCAAAAGTGCTTTCCTGCACCAAAACAAGTGCGAAAAGTGGGGTTTCAACACTAACACAAGTGCGAAAAGTGGTTTTTCAACACTATCACAAGTGCAAAATGTGTTTTTTCCACACTAATACAAGTGCAAAAGTGGTTTCCTGCACCAACAGAAGTGCGAAAAGTGGTTTTTCAACACTAACACAAGTGCGAAAAGTGGTTTTTCAACACTAACACAAGTGCGAAAAGTGGTTTTTCAACACTAACACAAGTGCGAAAAGTGGTTTTTCAACACTACCACAAGTGCGAAAAGTGGTTTTTCCACGTTAATACAAGTGCAAAAGTGGTTTCCTGCACCAACACAAGTGCGAAAAGTGGTTTTTCTACACTAACACAAGTGCGAAACGTGGTTTTTCAACACTATCACAAGTGCAAAAAGTGTTTTTTCCACAATAATACAATTGCAAAAGTGGTTTCCTGCAACCACACAAGTACGAAAAGTGGTTTTTCAACACTAACACAAGTGCGAAAAGTGGTTTTTCAACACTATCACAAGTGCAAAAAGTGTTTTTTCCACACTAATACAAGTGCAACAGTAGTTTCCTGCACCAACACATGTGCGAAAAGTGGTTTTTCAACACTAACACAAGTGCGAAAAGTGGTTTTGCCACACTAATACAAGTGCAAAAGTGGTTTCCTGCACCAACACAAGTGCGAAAAGTGGTTTTTCAACACTAACACAAGTGCGAAAAGTGGTTTTTCAACACTAACACAAGTGCGAAAAGTGGTTTTTCAACACTAACACAAGTGCGAAAAGTGGTTTTTCAACACTAATACAAGTGCGAAAAGTGTTTTTTCCACACTAATACAAGTGCAAAAGTGGTTTACTGCACCAACACAAGTGCGAAAAGTGGTTTTTCAACACTATCACAAGTGTAAAAAGTTTTTTTTCCACACTAATACAAGTGCAAAAGTGGTTTCCTGCACCAACACAAGTGCGAAAAGTGGTTTTTCAACACTAACACAAGTGCGAAAAGTGGTTTTTCAACACTACCACAAGTGCAAAAAGTGTTTTTTTTCCACATTAATACAAGTGCAAAAGTGGTTTCCTGCACCAACACAAGTGCGAAAAGTGGTTTTTCAACACTAACACAAGTGTGAAAAGTGGTTTTTCAACACTAACACAAGTGCGAAAAGTGGTTTTTTCACACTAATACAAGTGCAAAAGTGCTTTCCTGCACCAAAACAAGTGCGAAAAGTGGGTTTTCAACACTAACACAAGTGCGAAAAGTGGTTTTTCAACACTATCACAAGTGCAAAATGTGTTTTTTCCACACTAATACAAGTGCAAAAGTGGTTTCCTGCACCAACAGAAGTGCGAAAAGTGGTTTTTCAACACTAACACAAGTGCGAAAAGTGGTTTTTCAACACTAACACAAGTGCGAAAAGTGGTTTTTCAACACTAACACAAGTGCGAAAAGTGGTTTTTCAACACTACCACAAGTGCGAAAAGTGGTTTTTCCACGTTAATACAAGTGCAAAAGTGGTTTCCTGCACCAACACAAGTGCGAAAAGTGGTTTTTCTACACTAACACAAGTGCGAAACGTGGTTTTTCAACACTATCACAAGTGCAAAAAGTGTTTTTTCCACAATAATACAATTACAAAAGTGGTTTCCTGCAACCACACAAGTACGAAAAGTGGTTTTTCAACACTAACACAAGTGCGAAAAGTGGTTTTTCAACACTATCACAAGTGCAAAAAGTGTTTTTTCCACACTAATACAAGTGCAACAGTAGTTTCCTGCACCAACACATGTGCGAAAAGTGGTTTTTCAACACTAACACAAGTGCGAAAAGTGGTTTTGCCACACTAATACAAGTGCAAAAGTGGTTTCCTGCACCAACACAAGTGCGAAAAGTGGTTTTTCAACACTAACACAAGTGCGAAAAGTGGTTTTTCAACACTAACACAAGTGCGAAAAGTGGTTTTTCAACACTAACACAAGTGCGAAAAGTGGTTTTTCAACACTAACACAAGTGCGAAAAGTGTTTTTTCCACACTAATACAAGTGCAAAAGTGGTTTACTGCACCAACACAAGTGCGAAAAGTGGTTTTTCAACACTATCACAAGTGTAAAAAGTTTTTTTTCCACACTAATACAAGTGCAAAAGTGGTTTCCTGCACCAACACAAGTGCGAAAAGTGGTTTTTCAACACTAACACAAGTGCGAAAAGTGGTTTTTCAACACTATCACAAGTGCAAAAAGTGTTTTTTTTCCACATTAATACAAGTGCAAAAGTGGTTTCCTGCACCAACACAAGTGCGAAAAGGGGATTTTCAACACTAACACAAGTGTGAAAAGTGGTTTTTCAACACTAACACAAGTGCGAAAAGTGGTTTTTCCACACTAATACAAGTGCAAAAGTGGTTTCCTGCACCAACACAAGTGCGAAAAGTGGTTTTTCAACACTAACACAAGTGCGAAAAGTGGTTTTTCAACACTAACACAAGTGCGAAAAGTGGTTTTTCAACACTAACACAAGTGCGAAAAGTGGTTTCCTGCACCAACACAAGTGCGAAAAGTGGTTTTTCAACACTAACACAAGTACGAAAAAAGTGGTTTTTCAACACTAACACAAGTGCGAAAAGTGTTTTTTCCACACTAATACAAGTGCAAAAGTGGTTTCCTGCACCAACACAAGTGCGAAAAGTGGTTTTTCAACACTAACACAAGTGCGAAAAGTGGTTTTTCAACACTAACACAAGTGCGAAAAGTGGTTTTCCACACTAATACAAGTGCAAAAGTGGTTTCCTGCACCAACACAAGTGCGAAAAGTGGTTTTTCAACACTAACACAAGTGCGAAAAGTGGTTTTTCAACACTATCACAAGTGCAAAAAGTGTTTTTTCCACACTAATACAAGTGCAAAAGTGGTTTCCTGCACCAACACAAGTGCGAAAAGTGGTTTTTCAACACTAACACAAGTGCAAAAAGTGGTTTTTCAACACTAACACAAGTGCGAAAAGTGGTTTTTTCACACTAATACAAGTGCAAAAGTGGTTTCCTGCACCAACACAAGTGCGAAAAGTGGTTTTTCAACACTAACACAAGTGCGAAAAGTGGTTTTTCAACACTAACACAAGTGCGAAAAGTGGTTTTTTCACACTAATACAAGTGCAAAAGTGGTTTCCTGCACCAACACAAGTGCGAAAAGTGGTTTTTCAACACTAACACAAGTGCGAAAAGTGGTTTTTCAACACTAACACAAGTGCGAAAAGTGGTTTTTCCACACTAATACAAGTGCAAAAGTGGTTTCCTGCACCAACACAGGTGCGAAAAGTGGTTTTTCAACACTAACACAAGTGCGAAAAGTGGTTTTTCAACACTATCACAAGTGCAAAAAGTGTTTTTTCCACACTAATACAAGTGCAAAAGTGGTTTCCTGCACCAACACAAGTGCGAAAAGTGTTTTTTCAACACTAACACAAGTGCAAAAAGTGGTTTTTCAACACTAACACAAGTGCGAAAAGTGGTTTTTTCACACTAATACAAGTGCAAAAGTGGTTTCCTGCACCAACACAAGTGCGAAAAGTGGTTTTTCAACACTAACACAAGTGCGAAAAGTGGTTTTTCAACACTAACACAAGTGCGAAAAGTGGTTTTTTCACACTAATACAAGTGCAAAAGTGGTTTCCTGCACCAACACAAGTGCGAAAAGTGGTTTTTCAACACTAACACAAGTGCAAAAAGTGGTTTTTCCACACTAATACAAGTGCAAAAGTGGTTTCCTGCACCAACACAAGTGCGAAAAGTGGTTTTTCAACACTAACACAAGTGCGAAAAGTGGTTTTTCAACACTATCACAAGTGCAAAAAGTGTTTTTTCCACACTAATACAAGTGCGAAAAGTGGTTTCCTGCACCAACACAAGTGCGAAAAGTGGTTTTTCAACACTATCACAAGTGCAAAAAGTGTTTTTTCCACACTAATACAAGTGCAAAAGTGGTTTCCTGCACCAACACAGGTGCGAAAAGGGGTTTTTCAACACTAACACAAGTGCGAAAAGTGGTTTTTCAACACTAACACAAGTGCGAAAAGTGGTTTTTCAACACTAACACAAGTGCGAAAAGTGGTTTTTCAACACTAACACAAGTGCGAAAAGTGGTTTTTCAACACTAAAACAAGTGCGAAAAGTGGTTTTTCCACACTAATACAAGTGCAAAAGTGGTTTCCTGCACCAACACAAGTGCGAAAAGTGGTTTTTCAACACTAACACAAGTGTGAAAAGTGGTTTTTCAACACTATCACAAGTGCAAAAAGTGTTTTATCCACACTAATACAAGTGCAAAAGTGGTTTCCTGCACCAACACAAGTGCGAAAAGTGGTTTTTCAACACTAACACAAGTGCGAAAAGTGGTTTTTCCACACTAATACAAGTGCAAAAGTGGTTTCCTGCACCAACACAAGTGCGAAAAGTGGTTTTTCAACACTAACACAAGTGCGAAAAGTGGTTTTTCAACACTAACACAAGTGCGAAAAGTGGTTTTTCAACACTATCACAAGTGCAAAAAGTGTTTTTTCCACACTAATACAAGTGCAAAAGTGGTTTCCTGCACCAACACAAGTGCGAAAATTCGTTTTTCAACACTAACACAAGTGCGAAAAGTGGTTTTTCAACACTAACACAAGTGCGAAAAGTGGTTTTTCACACTAATACAAGTGCAAAAGTGGTTTCCTGCACCAACACAAGTGCGAAAAGTGCTTTTTCAACACTAACACAAGTGCGAAAAGTTGTTTTTCAACACTATCACAAGTGTAAAAAGTGTTTTTTCCACACTAATACAAGTGCAAAAGTGGTTTCCTGCACCAACAAAAGTGCGAAAAGTGGTTTTTCAACACTAACACAAGTGCAAAAAGTGGTTTTTCAACACTAACACAAGTGCGAAAAGTGGTTTTTCAACACTAACACAAGTGCGAAAAGTGTTTTTTCCACACTAATACAAGTGCAAAAGTGGTTTCCTGCACCAACACAAGTGCGAAATGTGGTTTTTCAACACTATCACAAGTGCAAAAAGTGTTTTTTCCACACTAATACAAGTGCAAAAGTGGTTTCCTGCACCAACACAAGTGCGAAAAGTGGTTTTTCAACACTAACACAAGTGCGAAAAGTGGTTTTTCAACACTATCACAAGTGCAAAAAGTGTTTTTTCCACACTAATACAAGTGCAAAAGTGGTTTCCTGCACCAACACAAGTGCGAAAAGTGGTTTTTCAACACTAACACAAGTGTGAAAAGTGGTTTTTCAACACTAACACAAGTGCAAAAAGTGGTTTTCCACACTAATACAAGTGCAAAAGTGGTTTCCTGCACCAACACAAGTGCGAAAAGTGGTTTTTCAACACTAACACAAGTGCGAAAAGTGGTTTTTCAACACTAACACAAGTGCGAAAAGTGTTTTTTCCACACTAATACAAGTGCAAAAGTGGTTTCGTGCACCAACACAAGTGCGAAAAGTGGTTTTTCAACACTAACACAAGTGCGAAAAGTGGTTTTTTCACACTAATACAAGTGCAAAAGTGCTTTCCTGCACCAAAACAAGTGCGAAAAGTGGGTTTTCAACACTAACACAAGTGCGAAAAGTGGTTTTTCAACACTATCACAAGTGCAAAATGTGTTTTTTCCACACTAATACAAGTGCAAAAGTGGTTTCCTGCACCAACAGAAGTGCGAAAAGTGGTTTTTCAACACTAACACAAGTGCGAAAAGTGGTTTTTCAACACTAACACAAGTGCGAAAAGTGGTTTTTCAACACTAACACAAGTGCGAAAAGTGGTTTTTCAACACTACCACAAGTGCGAAAAGTGGTTTTTCCACATTAATACAAGTGCAAAAGTGGTTTCCTGCACCAACACAAGTGCGAAAAGTGGTTTTTCTACACTAACACAAGTGCGAAACGTGGTTTTTCAACACTATCACAAGTGCAAAAAGTGTTTTTTCCACAATAATACAATTGCAAAAGTGGTTTCCTGCAACCACACAAGTACGAAAAGTGGTTTTTCAACACTAACACAAGTGCGAAAAGTGGTTTTTCAACACTATCACAAGTGCAAAAAGTGTTTTTTCCACACTAATACAAGTGCAACAGTAGTTTCCTGCACCAACACATGTGCGAAAAGTGGTTTTTCAACACTAACACAAGTGCGAAAAGTGGTTTTGCCACACTAATACAAGTGCAAAAGTGGTTTCCTGCACCAACATAAGTGCGAAAAGTGGTTTTTCAACACTAACACAAGTGCGAAAAGTGGTTTTTCAACACTAACACAAGTGCGAAAAGTGGTTTTTCAACACTAACACAAGTGCGAAAAGTGGTTTTTCAACACTAACACAAGTGCGAAAAGTGTTTTTTCCACACTAATACAAGTGCAAAAGTGGTTTACTGCACCAACACAAGTGCGAAAAGTGGTTTTTCAACACTATCACAAGTGTAAAAAGTTTTTTTTCCACACTAATACAAGTGCAAAAGTGGTTTCCTGCACCAACACAAGTGCGAAAAGTGGTTTTTCAACACTAACACAAGTGCGAAAAGTGGTTTTTCAACACTATCACAAGTGCAAAAAGTGTTTTTACCACATTAATACAAGTGCAAAAGTAGTTTCCTGCACCAACACAAGTGCGAAAAGTGGTTTTTCAACACTAACACAAGTGTGAAAAGTGGTTTTTCAACACTAACACAAGTGCGAAAAGTGGTTTTTCCACTCTAATACAAGTGCAAAAGTAGTTTCCTGCACCAACACAAGTGCGAAAAGTGGTTTTTCAACACTAACACAAGTGCGAAAAGTGGTTTTTCAACACTAACACAAGTGCGAAAAGTGTTTTTTCCACACTAATACAAGTGCAAAAGTGGTTTCGTGCACCAACACAAGTGCGAAAAGTGGTTTTTCAACACTAACACAAGTGCGAAAAGTGGTTTTTTCACACTAATACAAGTGCAAAAGTGCTTTCCTGCACCAAAACAAGTGCGAAAAGTGGGTTTTCAACACTAACACAAGTGCGAAAAGTGGTTTTTCAACACTATCACAAGTGCAAAATGTGTTTTTTCCACACTAATACAAGTGCAAAAGTGGTTTCCTGCACCAACAGAAGTGCGAAAAGTGGTTTTTCAACACTAACACAAGTGCGAAAAGTGGTTTTTCAACACTAACACAAGTGCGAAAAGTGGTTTTTCAACACTAACACAAGTGCGAAAAGTGGTTTTTCAACACTACCACAAGTGCGAAAAGTGGTTTTTCCACATTAATACAAGTGCAAAAGTGGTTTCCTGCACCAACACAAGTGCGAAAAGTGGTTTTTCTACACTAACACAAGTGCGAAACGTGGTTTTTCAACACTATCACAAGTGCAAAAAGTGTTTTTTCCACAATAATACAATTGCAAAAGTGGTTTCCTGCAACCACACAAGTACGAAAAGTGGTTTTTCAACACTAACACAAGTGCGAAAAGTGGTTTTTCAACACTATCACAAGTGCAAAAAGTGTTTTTTCCACACTAATACAAGTGCAACAGTAGTTTCCTGCACCAACACATGTGCGAAAAGTGGTTTTTCAACACTAACACAAGTGCGAAAAGTGGTTTTGCCACACTAATACAAGTGCAAAAGTGGTTTCCTGCACCAACATAAGTGCGAAAAGTGGTTTTTCAACACTAACACAAGTGCGAAAAGTGGTTTTTCAACACTAACACAAGTGCGAAAAGTGGTTTTTCAACACTAACACAAGTGCGAAAAGTGGTTTTTCAACACTAACACAAGTGCGAAAAGTGTTTTTTCCACACTAATACAAGTGCAAAAGTGGTTTACTGCACCAACACAAGTGCGAAAAGTGGTTTTTCAACACTATCACAAGTGTAAAAAGTTTTTTTTCCACACTAATACAAGTGCAAAAGTGGTTTCCTGCACCAACACAAGTGCGAAAAGTGGTTTTTCAACACTAACACAAGTGCGAAAAGTGGTTTTTCAACACTATCACAAGTGCAAAAAGTGTTTTTACCACATTAATACAAGTGCAAAAGTAGTTTCCTGCACCAACACAAGTGCGAAAAGTGGTTTTTCAACACTAACACAAGTGTGAAAAGTGGTTTTTCAACACTAACACAAGTGCGAAAAGTGGTTTTTCCACTCTAATACAAGTGCAAAAGTAGTTTCCTGCACCAACACAAGTGCGAAAAGTGGTTTTTCAACACTAACACAAGTGCGAAAAGTGGTTTTTCAACACTAACACAAGTGCGAAAAGTGGTTTTTCAACACTAACACAAGTGCGAAAAGTGGTTTCCTGCACCAACACAAGTGCGAAAAGTGGTTTTTCAACACTAACACAAGTACGAAAAAAGTGGTTTTTCAACACTAACACAAGTGCGAAAAGTGTTTTTTCCACACTAATACAAGTGCAAAAGTGGTTTCCTGCACCAACACAAGTGCGAAAAGTGGTTTTTCAACACTAACACAAGTGCGAAAAGTGGTTTTTCAACACTAACACAAGTGCGAAAAGTGGTTTTCCACACTAATACAAGTGCAAAAGTGGTTTCCTGCACCAACACAAGTGCGAAAAGTGGTTTTTCAACACTAACACAAGTGCGAAAAGTGGTTTTTCAACACTATCACAAGTGCAAAAAGTGTTTTTTCCACACTAATACAAGTGCAAAAGTGGTTTCCTGCACCAACACAAGTGCGAAAAGTGGTTTTTCAACACTAACACAAGTGCGAAAAGTGGTTTTTCAACACTAACACAAGTGCGAAAAGTGGTTTTTCAACACTAACACAAGTGCGAAAAGTGTTTTTTCCACACTAATACAAGTGCAAAAGTGGTTTACTGCACCAACACAAGTGCGAAAAGTGGTTTTTCAACACTATCACAAGTGTAAAAAGTTTTTTTTCCACACTAATACAAGTGCAAAAGTGGTTTCCTGCACCAACACAAGTGCGAAAAGTGGTTTTTCAACACTAACACAAGTGCGAAAAGTGGTTTTTCAACACTATCACAAGTGCAAAAAGTGTTTTTTCCACATTAATACAAGTGCAAAAGTGGTTTCCTGCACCAACACAAGTGCGAAAAGTGGTTTTTCAACACTAACACAAGTGTGAAAAGTGGTTTTTCAACACTAACACAAGTGCGAAAAGTGGTTTTTCCACACTAATACAAGTGCAAAAGTGGTTTCCTGCACCAACACAAGTGCGAAAAGTGGTTTTTCAACACTAACACAAGTGCGAAAAGTGGTTTTTCAACACTAACACAAGTGCGAAAAGTGGTTTTTCAACACTAACACAAGTGCGAAAAGTGGTTTCCTGCACCAACACAAGTGCGAAAAGTGGTTTTTCAACACTAACACAAGTACGAAAAAGTGGTTTTTCAACACTAACACAAGTGCGAAAAGTGTTTTTTCCACACTAATACAAGTGCAAAAGTGGTTTCCTGCACCAACACAAGTGCGAAAAGTGGTTTTTCAACACTAACACAAGTGCGAAAAGTGGTTTTTCAACACTAACACAAGTGCGAAAAGTGGTTTTCCACACTAATACAAGTGCAAAAGTGGTTTCCTGCACCAACACAAGTGCGAAAAGTGGTTTTTCAACACTAACACAAGTGCGAAAAGTGGTTTTTCAACACTATCACAAGTGCAAAAAGTGTTTTTTCCACACTAATACAAGTGCAAAAGTGGTTTCCTGCACCAACACAAGTGCGAAAAGTGGTTTTTCAACACTAACACAAGTGCAAAAAGTGGTTTTTCAACACTAACACAAGTGCGAAAAGTGGTTTTTTCACACTAATACAAGTGCAAAAGTGGTTTCCTGCACCAACACAAGTGCGAAAAGTGGTTTTTCAACACTAACACAAGTGCGAAAAGTGGTTTTTCAACACTAACACAAGTGCGAAAAGTGGTTTTTTCACACTAATACAAGTGCAAAAGTGGTTTCCTGCACCAACACAAGTGCGAAAAGTGGTTTTTCAACACTAACACAAGTGCGAAAAGTGGTTTTTCAACACTAACACAAGTGCGAAAAGTGGTTTTTCCACACTAATACAAGTGCAAAAGTGGTTTCCTGCACCAACACAGGTGCGAAAAGTGGTTTTTCAACACTAACACAAGTGCGAAAAGTGGTTTTTCAACACTATCACAAGTGCAAAAAGTGTTTTTTCCACACTAATACAAGTGCAAAAGTGGTTTCCTGCACCAACACAAGTGCGAAAAGTGTTTTTTCAACACTAACACAAGTGCAAAAAGTGGTTTTTCAACACTAACACAAGTGCGAAAAGTGGTTTTTTCACACTAATACAAGTGCAAAAGTGGTTTCCTGCACCAACACAAGTGCGAAAAGTGGTTTTTCAACACTAATACAAGTGCGAAAAGTGGTTTTTCAACACTAACACAAGTGCGAAAAGTGGTTTTTTCACACTAATACAAGTGCAAAAGTGGTTTCCTGCACCAACACAAGTGCGAAAAGTGGTTTTTCAACACTAACACAAGTGCAAAAAGTGGTTTTTCCACACTAATACAAGTGCAAAAGTGGTTTCCTGCACCAACACAAGTGCGAAAAGTGGTTTTTCAACACTAACACAAGTGCGAAAAGTGGTTTTTCAACACTATCACAAGTGCAAAAAGTGTTTTTTCCACACTAATACAAGTGCGAAAAGTGGTTTCCTGCACCAACACAAGTGCGAAAAGTGGTTTTTCAACACTATCACAAGTGCAAAAAGTGTTTTTTCCACACTAATACAAGTGCAAAAGTGGTTTCCTGCACCAACACAAGTGCGAAAAGGGGTTTTTCAACACTAACACAAGTGCGAAAAGTGGTTTTTCAACACTATCACAAGTGCAAAAAGTGTTTTTTCCACACTAATACAAGTGCAACAGTAGTTTCCTGCACCAACACATGTGCGAAAAGTGGTTTTTCAACACTAACACAAGTGCGAAAAGTGGTTTTGCCACACTAATACAAGTGCAAAAGTGGTTTCCTGCACCAACATAAGTGCGAAAAGTGGTTTTTCAACACTAACACAAGTGCGAAAAGTGGTTTTTCAACACTAACACAAGTGCGAAAAGTGGTTTTTCAACACTAACACAAGTGCGAAAAGTGGTTTTTCAACACTAACATAAGTGCGAAAAGTGTTTTTTCCACACTAATACAAGTGCAAAAGTGGTTTACTGCACCAACACAAGTGCGAAAAGTGGTTTTTCAACACTATCACAAGTGTAAAAAGTTTTTTTTCCACACTAATACAAGTGCAAAAGTGGTTTCCTGCACCAACACAAGTGCGAAAAGTGGTTTTTCAACACTAACACAAGTGCGAAAAGTGGTTTTTCAACACTATCACAAGTGCAAAAAGTGTTTTTACCACATTAATACAAGTGCAAAAGTAGTTTCCTGCACCAACACAAGTGCGAAAAGTGGTTTTTCAACACTAACACAAGTGTGAAAAGTGGTTTTTCAACACTAACACAAGTGCGAAAAGTGGTTTTTCCACTCTAATACAAGTGCAAAAGTAGTTTCCTGCACCAACACAAGTGCGAAAAGTGGTTTTTCAACACTAACACAAGTGCGAAAAGTGGTTTTTCAACACTAACACAAGTGCGAAAAGTGGTTTTTCAACACTAACACAAGTGCGAAAAGTGGTTTCCTGCACCAACACAAGTGCGAAAAGTGGTTTTTCAACACTAACACAAGTACGAAAAAAGTGGTTTTTCAACACTAACACAAGTGCGAAAAGTGTTTTTTCCACACTAATACAAGTGCAAAAGTGGTTTCCTGCACCAACACAAGTGCGAAAAGTGGTTTTTCAACACTAACACAAGTGCGAAAAGTGGTTTTTCAACACTAACACAAGTGCGAAAAGTGGTTTTCCACACTAATACAAGTGCAAAAGTGGTTTCCTGCACCAACACAAGTGCGAAAAGTGGTTTTTCAACACTAACACAAGTGCGAAAAGTGGTTTTTCAACACTATCACAAGTGCAAAAAGTGTTTTTTCCACACTAATACAAGTGCAAAAGTGGTTTCCTGCACCAACACAAGTGCGAAAAGTGGTTTTTCAACACTAACACAAGTGCGAAAAGTGGTTTTTCAACACTAACACAAGTGCGAAAAGTGGTTTTTCAACACTAACACAAGTGCGAAAAGTGTTTTTTCCACACTAATACAAGTGCAAAAGTGGTTTACTGCACCAACACAAGTGCGAAAAGTGGTTTTTCAACACTATCACAAGTGTAAAAAGTTTTTTTTCCACACTAATACAAGTGCAAAAGTGGTTTCCTGCACCAACACAAGTGCGAAAAGTGGTTTTTCAACACTAACACAAGTGCGAAAAGTGGTTTTTCAACACTATCACAAGTGCAAAAAGTGTTTTTTCCACATTAATACAAGTGCAAAAGTGGTTTCCTGCACCAACACAAGTGCGAAAAGTGGTTTTTCAACACTAACACAAGTGTGAAAAGTGGTTTTTCAACACTAACACAAGTGCGAAAAGTGGTTTTTCCACACTAATACAAGTGCAAAAGTGGTTTCCTGCACCAACACAAGTGCGAAAAGTGGTTTTTCAACACTAACACAAGTGCGAAAAGTGGTTTTTCAACACTAACACAAGTGCGAAAAGTGGTTTTTCAACACTAACACAAGTGCGAAAAGTGGTTTCCTGCACCAACACAAGTGCGAAAAGTGGTTTTTCAACACTAACACAAGTACGAAAAAGTGGTTTTTCAACACTAACACAAGTGCGAAAAGTGTTTTTTCCACACTAATACAAGTGCAAAAGTGGTTTCCTGCACCAACACAAGTGCGAAAAGTGGTTTTTCAACACTAACACAAGTGCGAAAAGTGGTTTTTCAACACTAACACAAGTGCGAAAAGTGGTTTTCCACACTAATACAAGTGCAAAAGTGGTTTCCTGCACCAACACAAGTGCGAAAAGTGGTTTTTCAACACTAACACAAGTGCGAAAAGTGGTTTTTCAACACTATCACAAGTGCAAAAAGTGTTTTTCCACACTAATACAAGTGCAAAAGTGGTTTCCTGCACCAACACAAGTGCGAAAAGTGGTTTTTCAACACTAACACAAGTGCAAAAAGTGGTTTTTCAACACTAACACAAGTGCGAAAAGTGGTTTTTTCACACTAATACAAGTGCAAAAGTGGTTTCCTGCACCAACACAAGTGCGAAAAGTGGTTTTTCAACACTAACACAAGTGCGAAAAGTGGTTTTTCAACACTAACACAAGTGCGAAAAGTGGTTTTTTCACACTAATACAAGTGCAAAAGTGGTTTCCTGCACCAACACAAGTGCGAAAAGTGGTTTTTCAACACTAACACAAGTGCGAAAAGTGGTTTCTCAACACTAACACAAGTGCGAAAAGTGGTTTTTCCACACTAATACAAGTGCAAAAGTGGTTTCCTGCACCAACACAGGTGCGAAAAGTGGTTTTTCAACACTAACACAAGTGCGAAAAGTGGTTTTTCAACACTATCACAAGTGCAAAAAGTGTTTTTTCCACACTAATACAAGTGCAAAAGTGGTTTCCTGCACCAACACAAGTGCGAAAAGTGTTTTTTCAACACTAACACAAGTGCAAAAAGTGGTTTTTCAACACTAACACAAGTGCGAAAAGTGGTTTTTTCACACTAATACAAGTGCAAAAGTGGTTTCCTGCACCAACACAAGTGCGAAAAGTGGTTTTTCAACACTAATACAAGTGCGAAAAGTGGTTTTTCAACACTAACACAAGTGCGAAAAGTGGTTTTTTCACACTAATACAAGTGCAAAAGTGGTTTCCTGCACCAACACAAGTGCGAAAAGTGGTTTTTCAACACTAACACAAGTGCAAAAAGTGGTTTTTCCACACTAATACAAGTGCAAAAGTGGTTTCCTGCACCAACACAAGTGCGAAAAGTGGTTTTTCAACACTAACACAAGTGCGAAAAGTGGTTTTTCAACACTATCACAAGTGCAAAAAGTGTTTTTTCCACACTAATACAAGTGCGAAAAGTGGTTTCCTGCACCAACACAAGTGCGAAAAGTGGTTTTTCAACACTATCACAAGTGCAAAAAGTGTTTTTTCCACACTAATACAAGTGCAAAAGTGGTTTCCTGCACCAACACAAGTGCGAAAAGGGGTTTTTCAACACTAACACAAGTGCGAAAAGTGGTTTTTCAACACTAACACAAGTGCGAAAAGTGGTTTTCAACACTAACACAAGTGCGAAAAGTGGTTTTTCAACACTAACACAAGTGCGAAAAGTGGTTTTTCAACACTAAAACAAGTGTGAAAAGTGGTTTTTCAACATTATCACAAGTGCAAAAAGTGTTTTATCCACACTAATACAAGTGCAAAAGTGGTTTCCTGCACCAACACAAGTGCGAAAAGTGGTTTTTCAACACTAACACAAGTGCGAAAAGTGGTTTTTCCACACTAATACAAGTGCAAAAGTGGTTTCCTGCACCAACACAAGTGCGAAAAGTGGTTTTTCAACACTAACACAAGTGCGAAAAGTGGTTTTTCAACACTAACACAAGTGCGAAAAGTGGTTTTTCAACACTATCACAAGTGCAAAAAGTGTTTTTTCCACACTAATACAAGTGCAAAAGTGGTTTCCTGCACCAACACAAGTGCGAAAATTCGTTTTTCAACACTAACACAAGTGCGAAAAGTGGTTTTTCAACACTATCACAAGTGCAAAAAGTGTTTTTTCCACACTAAAACAAGTGCAAAAGTGGTTTCCTGCACCAACACAAGTGCGAAAAGTGGTTTTTCAACACTAACACAAGTGCGAAAAGTGGTTTTTCAACACTAACACAAGTGCGAAAAGTGGTTTTCCCACACTAATACAAGTGCAAAAGTGGTTTCCTGCACCAACACAAGTGCGAAAAGTGCTTTTTCAACACTAACACAAGTGCGAAAAGTGGTTTTTCAACACTATCACAAGTGTAAAAAGTGTTTTTTTCCACACTAATACAAGTGCAAAAGTGGTTTCCTGCACCAACAAAAGTGCGAAAAGTGGTTTTTCAACACTAACACAAGTGCAAAAAGTGGTTTTTCAACACTAACACAAGTGCGAAAAGTGGTTTTTCAACACTAACACAAGTGCGAAAAGTGTTTTTTTCCACACTAATACAAGTGCAAAAGTGGTTTCCTGCACCAACACAAGTGCGAAATGTGGTTTTTCAACACTATCACAAGTGCAAAAAGTGTTTTTTTCCACACTAATACAAGTGCAAAAGTGGTTTCCTGCACCAACACAAGTGCGAAAAGTGGTTTTTCTACACTAACACAAGTGCGAAAAGTGTTTTTCAACACTATCACAAGTGCAAAAAGTGTTTTTTCCACAATAATACAATTGCAAAAGTGGTTTCCTGCCACCACACAAGTACGAAAAGTGGTTTTTTCAACACTAACACAAGTGCGAAAAGTGGTTTTTCAACACTATCACAAGTGCAAAAAGTGTTTTTTCCACACTAATACAAGTGCAACAGTGGTTTCCTGCACCAACACATGTGCGAAAAGTGGTTTTTCAACACTAACACAAGTGCGAAAAGTGGTTTTGCCACACTACTACAAGTGCAAAAGTGGTTTCCTGCACCAACACAAGTGCGAAAAGTGGTTTTTCAACACTAACACAAGTGCGAAAAGTGGTTTTTCAACACTAACACAAGTGCGAAAAGTGGTTTTTCAACACTAACACAAGTGCGAAAAGTGGTTTTTCAACACTAACACAAGTGCGAAAAGTGTTTTTTCCACACTAATACAAGTGCAAAAGTGGTTTACTGCACCAACACAAGTGCGAAAAGTGGTTTTTCAACACTATCACAAGTGTAAAAAGTTTTTTTTTTCCACACTAATACAAGTGCAAAAGTGGTTTCCTGCACCAACACAAGTGCGAAAAGTGGTTTTTCAACACTAACACAAGTGCGAAAAGTGGTTTTTCAACACTATCACAAGTACAAAAAGTGTTTTTTCCACATTAATACAAGTGCAAAAGTGGTTTCCTGCACCAACACAAGTGCGAAAAGTGGTTTTTCAACACTAACACAAGTGTGAAAAGTGGTTTTTCAACACTAACACAAGTGCGAAAAGTAGTTTTTCCACACTAATACAAGTGCAAAAGTGGTTTCCTGCACCAACACAAGTGCGAAAAGTGGTTTTTCAACACTAACACAAGTGCGAAAAGTGGTTTTTCAACACTAACACAAGTGCGAAAAGTAGTTTTTCAACACTAACACAAGTGCGAAAAGTGGTTTCCTGCACCAACACAAGTGCGAAAAGTGGTTTTTCAACACTAACACAAGTGCGAAAAGTGTTTTTTCAACACTAACACAAGTGCGAAAAGTGGTTTTTTCACACTAATACAAGTGCAAAAGTGGTTTCCTGCACCAACACAAGTGCGAAAAGTGGTTTTTCAACACTAACACAAGTGCGAAAAGTGGTTTTTCAACACTAACACAAGTGCGAAAAGTGGTTTTTCCACACTAATACAAGTGCAAAAGTGGTTTCCTGCACCAACACAGGTGCGAAAAGTGGTTTTTCAACACTAACACAAGTGCGAAAAGTGGTTTTTCAACACTATCACAAGTGCAAAAAGTGTTTTTTCCACACTAATACAAGTGCAAAAGTGGTTTCCTGCACCAACACAAGTGCGAAAAGTGTTTTTTCAACACTAACACAAGTGCAAAAAGTGGTTTTTCAACACTAACACAAGTGCGAAAAGTGGTTTTTTCACACTAATACAAGTGCAAAAGTGGTTTCCTGCACCAACACAAGTGCGAAAAGTGGTTTTTCAACACTAATACAAGTGCGAAAAGTGGTTTTTCAACACTAACACAAGTGCGAAAAGTGGTTTTTTCACACTAATACAAGTGCAAAAGTGGTTTCCTGCACCAACACAAGTGCGAGAGGTGGTTTTTCAACACTAACACAAGTGCAAAAAGTGGTTTTTCCACACTAATACAAGTGCAAAAGTGGTTTCCTGCACCAACACAAGTGCGAAAAGTGGTTTTTCAACACTAACACAAGTGCGAAAAGTGGTTTTTCAACACTATCACAAGTGCAAAAAGTGTTTTTTCCACACTAATACAAGTGCGAAAAGTGGTTTCCTGCACCAACACAAGTGCGAAAAGTGGTTTTTCAACACTATCACAAGTGCAAAAAGTGTTTTTTCCACACTAATACAAGTGCAAAAGTGGTTTCCTGCATCAACACAAGTGCGAAAAGGGGTTTTTCAACACTAACACAAGTGCGAAAAGTGGTTTTTCAACACTAACACAAGTGCGAAAAGTGGTTTTCAACACTAACACAAGTGCGAAAAGTGGTTTTTCAACACTAACACAAGTGCGAAAAGTGGTTTTTCAACACTAAAACAAGTGTGAAAAGTGGTTTTTCAACATTATCACAAGTGCAAAAAGTGTTTTATCCACACTAATACAAGTGCAAAAGTGGTTTCCTGCACCAACACAAGTGCGAAAAGTGGTTTTTCAACACTAACACAAGTGCGAAAAGTGGTTTTTCCACACTAATACAAGTGCAAAAGTGGTTTCCTGCACCAACACAAGTGCGAAAAGTGGTTTTTCAACACTAACACAAGTGCGAAAAGTGGTTTTTCAACACTAACACAAGTGCGAAAAGTGGTTTTTCAACACTATCACAAGTGCAAAAAGTGTTTTTTCCACACTAATACAAGTGCAAAAGTGGTTTCCTGCACCAACACAAGTGCGAAAATTCGTTTTTCAACACTAACACAAGTGCGAAAAGTGGTTTTTCAACACTATCACAAGTGCAAAAAGTGTTTTTTCCACACTAAAACAAGTGCAAAAGTGGTTTCCTGCACCAACACAAGTGCGAAAAGTGGTTTTTCAACACTAACACAAGTGCGAAAAGTGGTTTTTCAACACTAACACAAGTGCGAAAAGTGGTTTTCCACACTAATACAAGTGCAAAAGTGGTTTCCTGCACCAACACAAGTGCGAAAAGTGCTTTTTCAACACTAACACAAGTGCGAAAAGTGGTTTTTCAACACTATCACAAGTGTAAAAAGTGTTTTTTCCACACTAATACAAGTGCAAAAGTGGTTTCCTGCACCAACAAAAGTGCGAAAAGTGGTTTTTCAACACTAACACAAGTGCAAAAAGTGGTTTTTCAACACTAACACAAGTGCGAAAAGTGGTTTTTCAACACTAACACAAGTGCGAAAAGTGTTTTTTCCACACTAATACAAGTGCAAAAGTGGTTTCCTGCACCAACACAAGTGCGAAATGTGGTTTTTCAACACTATCACAAGTGCAAAAAGTGTTTTTTCCACACTAATACAAGTGCAAAAGTGGTTTCCTGCACCAACACAAGTGCGAAAAGTGGTTTTTCTACACTAACACAAGTGCGAAAAGTGGTTTTTCAACACTATCACAAGTGCAAAAAGTGTTTTTTCCACAATAATACAATTGCAAAAGTGGTTTCCTGCCACCACACAAGTACGAAAAGTGGTTTTTCAACACTAACACAAGTGCGAAAAGTGGTTTTTCAACACTATCACAAGTGCAAAAAGTGTTTTTTCCACACTAATACAAGTGCAACAGTGGTTTCCTGCACCAACACATGTGCGAAAAGTGGTTTTTCAACACTAACACAAGTGCGAAAAGTGGTTTTGCCACACTACTACAAGTGCAAAAGTGGTTTCCTGCACCAACACAAGTGCGAAAAGTGGTTTTTCAACACTAACACAAGTGCGAAAAGTGGTTTTTCAACACTAACACAAGTGCGAAAAGTGGTTTTTCAACACTAACACAAGTGCGAAAAGTGGTTTTTCAACACTAACACAAGTGCGAAAAGTGTTTTTTCCACACTAATACAAGTGCAAAAGTGGTTTACTGCACCAACACAAGTGCGAAAAGTGGTTTTTCAACACTATCACAAGTGTAAAAAATTTTTTTTTCCACACTAATACAAGTGCAAAAGTGGTTTCCTGCACCAACACAAGTGCGAAAAGTGGTTTTTCAACACTAACACAAGTGCGAAAAGTGGTTTTTCAACACTATCACAAGTACAAAAAGTGTTTTTTCCACATTAATACAAGTGCAAAAGTGGTTTCCTGCACCAACACAAGTGCGAAAAGTGGTTTTTCAACACTAACACAAGTGTGAAAAGTGGTTTTTCAACACTAACACAAGTGCGAAAAGTAGTTTTTCCACACTAATACAAGTGCAAAAGTGGTTTCCTGCACCAACACAAGTGCGAAAAGTGGTTTTTCAACACTAACACAAGTGCGAAAAGTGGTTTTTCAACACTAACACAAGTGCGAAAAGTAGTTTTTCAACACTAACACAAGTGCGAAAAGTGGTTTCCTGCACCAACACAAGTGCGAAAAGTGGTTTTTCAACACTAACACAAGTACGAAAAAAGTGGTTTTTCAACACTAACACAAGTGCGAAAAGTGTTTTTTCCACACTAATACAAGTGCAAAAGTGGTTTCCTGCACCAACACAAGTGCGAAAAGTGGTTTTTCAACACTAACACAAGTGCGAAAAGTGGTTTTTCAACACTAACACAAGTGCGAAAAGTGGTTTTCCACACTAATACAAGTGCAAAAGTGGTTTCCTGCACCAACGCAAGTGCGAAAAGTGGTTTTTCAACACTAACACAAGTGCGAAAAGTGGTTTTTCAACACTATCACAAGTGCAAAAAGTGTTTTTTCCACACTAATACAAGTGCAAAAGTGGTTTCCTGCACCAACACAAGTGCGAAAAGTGGTTTTTCAACACTAACACAAGTGCAAAAAGTGGTTTTTCAACACTAACACAAGTGCGAAAAGTGGTTTTTTCACACTAATACAAGTGCAAAAGTGTTTCCTGCACCAACACAAGTGCGAAAAGTGGTTTTTCAACACTAACACAAGTGCGAAAAGTGGTTTTTCAACAATAACACAAGTGCGAAAAGTGGTTTTTTCACACTAATACAAGTGCGAAAAGTGGTTTTTCAACACTATCACAAGTGCAAAAAGTGTTTTTTCCACACTAATACAAGTGCAACAGTGGTTTCCTGCACCAACACATGTGCGAAAAGTGGTTTTTCAACACTAACACAAGTGCGAAAAGTGGTTTTGCCACACTAATACAAGTGCAAAAGTGGTTTCCTGCACCAACACAAGTGCGAAAAGTGGTTTTTCTACACTAACACAAGTGCGAAAAGTGGTTTTTCAACACTATCACAAGTGCAAAAAGTGTTTTTTCCACAATAATACAATTGCAAAAGTGGTTTCCTGCCACCACACAAGTACGAAAAGTGGTTTTTCAACACTAACACAAGTGCGAAAAGTGGTTTTGCCACACTAATACAAGTGCAAAAGTGGTTTCCTGCACCAACACATGTGCGAAAAGTGGTTTTTCAACACTAACACAAGTGCGAAAAGTGGTTTTGCCACACTAATACAAGTGCAAAAGTGGTTTCCTGCACCAACACAAGTGCGAAAAGTGGTTTTTCTACACTAACACAAGTGCGAAAAGTGGTTTTTCAACACTATCACAAGTGCAAAAAGTGTTTTTTCCACAATAAATACAATTGCAAAAGTGGTTTCCTGCCACCACACAAGTACGAAAAGTGGTTTTTCAACACTAACACAAGTGCGAAAAGTGGTTTTTCAACACTATCACAAGTGCAAAAAGTGTTTTTTCCACACTAATACAAGTGCAACAGTGGTTTCCTGCACCAACACATGTGCGAAAAGTGGTTTTTCAACACTAACACAAGTGCGAAAAGTGGTTTTGCCACACTACTACAAGTGCAAAAGTGGTTTCCTGCACCAACACAAGTGCGAAAAGTGGTTTTTCAACACTAACACAAGTGCGAAAAGTGGTTTTTCAACACTAACACAAGTGCGAAAAGTGGTTTTTCAACACTAACACAAGTGCGAAAAGTGGTTTTTCAACACTAACACAAGTGCGAAAAGTGTTTTTTCCACACTAATACAAGTGCAAAAGTGGTTTACTGCACCAACACAAGTGCGAAAAGTGGTTTTTCAACACTATCACAAGTGTAAAAAGTTTTTTTTTCCACACTAATACAAGTGCAAAAGTGGTTTCCTGCACCAACACAAGTGCGAAAAGTGGTTTTTCAACACTAACACAAGTGCGAAAAGTGGTTTTTCAACACTATCACAAGTACAAAAAGTGTTTTTTCCACATTAATACAAGTGCAAAAGTGGTTTCCTGCACCAACACAAGTGCGAAAAGTGGTTTTTCAACACTAACACAAGTGTGAAAAGTGGTTTTTCAACACTAACACAAGTGCGAAAAGTAGTTTTTTCCACACTAATACAAGTGCAAAAGTGGTTTCCTGCACCAACACAAGTGCGAAAAGTGGTTTTTCAACACTAACACAAGTGCGAAAAGTGGTTTTTCAACACTAACACAAGTGCGAAAAGTAGTTTTTCAACACTAACACAAGTGCGAAAAGTGGTTTCCTGCACCAACACAAGTGCGAAAAGTGGTTTTTCAACACTAACACAAGTACGAAAAAAGTGGTTTTTCAACACTAACACAAGTGCGAAAAGTGTTTTTTCCACACTAATACAAGTGCAAAAGTGGTTTCCTGCACCAACACAAGTGCGAAAAGTGGTTTTTCAACACTAACACAAGTGCGAAAAGTGGTTTTTCAACACTAACACAAGTGCGAAAAGTGGTTTTCCACACTAATACAAGTGCAAAAGTGGTTTCCGCACCAACGCAAGTGCGAAAAGTGGTTTTTCAACACTAACACAAGTGCGAAAAGTGGTTTTTCAACACTATCACAAGTGCAAAAAGTGTTTTTTCCACACTAATACAAGTGCAAAAGTGGTTTCCTGCACCAACACAAGTGCGAAAAGTGGTTTTTCAACACTAACACAAGTGCAAAAAGTGGTTTTTCAACACTAACACAAGTGCGAAAAGTGGTTTTTTCACACTAATACAAGTGCAAAAGTGGTTTCCTGCACCAACACAAGTGCGAAAAGTGGTTTTTCAACACTAACACAAGTGCGAAAAGTGGTTTTCCACACTAATACAAGTGCAAAATGGTTTCCTGCACCAACGCAAGTGCGAAAAGTGGTTTTTCAACACTAACACAAGTGCGAAAAGTGGTTTTTCAACACTATCACAAGTGCAAAAAGTGTTTTTTCCACACTAATACAAGTGCAAAAGTGGTTTCCTGCACCAACACAAGTGCGAAAAGTGGTTTTTCAACACTAACACAAGTGCAAAAAGTGGTTTTTCAACACTAACACAAGTGCGAAAAGTGGTTTTTTCACACTAATACAAGTGCAAAAGTGGTTTCCTGCACCAACACAAGTGCGAAAAGTGGTTTTTCAACACTAACACAAGTGCGAAAAGTGGTTTTTCAACAATAACACAAGTGCGAAAAGTGGTTTTTTCACACTAATACAAGTGCGAAAAGTGGTTTTTCAACACTATCACAAGTGCAAAAAGTGTTTTTTCCACACTAATACAAGTGCAACAGTGGTTTCCTGCACCAACACATGTGCGAAAAGTGGTTTTTCAACACTAATACAAGTGCAAAAGTGGTTTCCTGCACCAACACAAGTGCGAAAAGTGGTTTTTCAACACTAACACAAGTGCGAAAAGTGGTTTTTCAACACTAACACAAGTGCGAAAAGTGGTTTTCCACACTAATACAAGTGCAAAAGTGGTTTCCTGCACCAACGCAAGTGCGAAAAGTGGTTTTTCAACACTAACACAAGTGCGAAAAGTGGTTTTTCAACACTATCACAAGTGCAAAAAGTGTTTTTTCCACACTAATACAAGTGCAAAAGTGGTTTCCTGCACCAACACAAGTGCGAAAAGTGGTTTTTCAACACTAACACAAGTGCAAAAAGTGGTTTTTCAACACTAACACAAGTGCGAAAAGTGTTTTTTTCACACTAATACAAGTGCAAAAGTGGTTTCCTGCACCAACACAAGTGCGAAAAGTGGTTTTTCAACACTAACACAAGTGCGAAAAGTGGTTTTTCAACAATAACACAAGTGCGAAAAGTGGTTTTTTCACACTAATACAAGTGCGAAAAGTGGTTTTTCAACACTATCACAAGTGCAAAAAGTGTTTTTTCCACACTAATACAAGTGCAACAGTGGTTTCCTGCACCAACACATGTGCGAAAAGTGGTTTTTCAACACTAACACAAGTGCGAAAAGTGGTTTTGCCACACTAATACAAGTGCAAAAGTGGTTTCCTGCACCAACACAAGTGCGAAAAGTGGTTTTTCAACACTAACACAAGTGCGAAAAGTGGTTTTTCAACACTAACACAAGTGCGAAAAGTGGTTTTTCAACACTAACACAAGAGCGAAAAGTGGTTTTTCAACACTAACACAAGTGCGAAAAGTGTTTTTTCCACACTAATACAAGTGCAAAAGTGGTTTACTGCACCAACACAAGTGCGAAAAGTGGTTTTTCAACACTATCACAAGTGTAAAAAGTTTTTTTTTCCACACTAATACAAGTGCAAAAGTGGTTTCCTGCACCAACACAAGTGCGAAAAGTGGTTTTTCAACACTAACACAAGTGCGAAAAGTGGTTTTTCAACACTATCACAAGTACAAAAAGTGTTTTTTCCACATTAATACAAGTGCAAAAGTGGTTTCCTGCACCAACACAAGTGCGAAAAGTGGTTTTTCAACACTAACACAAGTGTGAAAAGTGGTTTTTCAACACTAACACAAGTGCGAAAAGTAGTTTTTCCACACTAATACAAGTGCAAAAGTGGTTTCCTGCACCAACACAAGTGCGAAAAGTGGTTTTTCAACACTAACACAAGTGCGAAAAGTGGTTTTTCAACACTAACACAAGTGCGAAAAGTGGTTTTTCAACACTAACACAAGTGCGAAAAGTGGTTTCCTGCACCAACACAAGTGCGAAAAGTGGTTTTTCAACACTAACACAAGTACGAAAAAAGTGGTTTTTCAACACTAACACAAGTGCGAAAAGTGTTTTTTCCACACTAATACAAGTGCAAAAGTGGTTTCCTGCACCAACACAAGTGCGAAAAGTGGTTTTTCAACACTAACACAAGTGCGAAAAGTGGTTTTTCAACACTAACACAAGTGCGAAAAGTGGTTTTCCACACTAATACAAGTGCAAAAGTGGTTTCCTGCACCAACACAAGTGCGAAAAGTGGTTTTTCAACACTAACACAAGTGCGAAAAGTGGTTTTTCAACACTATCACAAGTGCAAAAAGTGTTTTTTCCACACTAATACAAGTGCAAAAGTGGTTTCCTGCACCAACACAAGTGCGAAAAGTGGTTTTTCAACACTAACACAAGTGCAAAAAGTGGTTTTTCAACACTAACACAAGTGCGAAAAGTGGTTTTTTCACACTAATACAAGTGCAAAAGTGGTTTCCTGCACCAACACAAGTGCGAAAAGTGGTTTTTCAACACTAACACAAGTGCGAAAAGTGGTTTTTCAACAATAACACAAGTGCGAAAAGTGGTTTTTTCACACTAATACAAGTGCGAAAAGTGGTTTTTGCAACACTATCACAAGTGCAAAAAGTGTTTTTTCCACACTAATACAATTGCGAAAAGTGGTTTTTCAACACTAACACAAGTGCGAAAAGTGTTTTTTCCACACTAATACAAGTGCAAAAGTGGTTTCCTGCACCAACACAAGTGCGAAATGTGGTTTTTCAACACTATCACAAGTGCAAAAAGTGTTTTTTCCACACTAATACAAGTGCAAAAGTGGTTTCCTGCACCAACACAAGTGCGAAAAGTGGTTTTTCTACACTAACACAAGTGCGAAAAGTGGTTTTTCAACACTATCACAAGTGCAAAAAGTGTTTTTTCCACAATAATACAATTGCAAAAGTGGTTTCCTGCCACCACACAAGTACGAAAAGTGGTTTTTCAACACTAACACAAGTGCGAAAAGTGGTTTTTCAACACTATCACAAGTGCAAAAAGTGTTTTTTCCACACTAATACAAGTGCGAAAAGTGGTTTCCTGCACCAACACAAGTGCGAAAAGTGGTTTTTCAACACTATCACAAGTGCAAAAAGTGTTTTTTCCACACTAATACAAGTGCAAAAGTGGTTTCCTGCACCAACACAAGTGCGAAAAGGGGTTTTTCAACACTAACACAAGTGCGAAAAGTGGTTTTTCAACACTAACACAAGTGCGAAAAGTGGTTTTCAACACTAACACAAGTGCGAAAAGTGGTTTTTCAACACTAACACAAGTGCGAAAAGTGGTTTTTCAACACTAAAACAAGTGTGAAAAGTGGTTTTTAAACATTATCACAAGTGCAAAAAGTGTTTTATCCACACTAATACAAGTGCAAAAGTGGTTTCCTGCACCAACACAAGTGCGAAAAGTGGTTTTTCAACACTAACACAAGTGCGAAAAGTGGTTTTTCCACACTAATACAAGTGCAAAAGTGGTTTCCTGCACCAACACAAGTGCGAAAAGTGGTTTTTCAACACTAACACAAGTGCGAAAAGTGGTTTTTCAACACTAACACAAGTGCGAAAAGTGGTTTTTCAACACTATCACAAGTGCAAAAAGTGTTTTTTCCACACTAATACAAGTGCAAAAGTGGTTTCCTGCACCAACACAAGTGCGAAAATTCGTTTTTCAACACTAACACAAGTGCGAAAAGTGGCTTTTCAACACTATCACAAGTGCAAAAAGTGTTTTTTCCACACTAAAACAAGTGCAAAAGTGGTTTCCTGCACCAACACAAGTGCGAAAAGTGGTTTTTCAACACTAACACAAGTGCGAAAAGTGGTTTTTCAACACTAACACAAGTGCGAAAAGTGGTTTTCCACACTAATACAAGTGCAAAAGTGGTTTCCTGCACCAACACAAGTGCGAAAAGTGCTTTTTCAACACTAACACAAGTGCGAAAAGTGGTTTTTCAACACTATCACAAGTGTAAAAAGTGTTTTTTCCACACTAATACAAGTGCAAAAGTGGTTTCCTGCACCAACAAAAGTGCGGAAAGTGGTTTTTCAACACTAACACAAGTGCAAAAAGTGGTTTTTCAACACTAACACAAGTGCGAAAAGTGGTTTTTCAACACTAACACAAGTGCGAAAAGTGTTTTTTCCACACTAATACAAGTGCAAAAGTGGTTTCCTGCACCAACACAAGTGCGAAATGTGGTTTTTCAACACTATCACAAGTGCAAAAAGTGTTTTTTCCACACTAATACAAGTGCAAAAGTGGTTTCCTGCACCAACACAAGTGCGAAAAGTGGTTTTTCTACACTAACACAAGTGCGAAAAGTGGTTTTTCAACACTATCACAAGTGCAAAAAGTGTTTTTTCCACAATAATACAATTGCAAAAGTGGTTTCCTGCCACCACACAAGTACGAAAAGTGGTTTTTCAACACTAACACAAGTGCGAAAAGTGGTTTTTCAACACTATCACAAGTGCAAAAAGTGTTTTTTCCACACGAATACAAGTGCAACAGTGGTTTCCTGCACCAACACATGTGCGAAAAGTGGTTTTTCAACACTAACACAAGTGCGAAAAGTGGTTTTGCCACACTACTACAAGTGCAAAAGTGTTTTCCTGCACCAACACAAGTGCGAAAAGTGGTTTTTCAACACTAACACAAGTGCGAAAAGTGGTTTTTCAACACTAACACAAGTGCGAAAAGTGGTTTTTCAACACTAACACAAGTGCGAAAAGTGGTTTTTCAACACTAACACAAGTGCGAAAAGTGTTTTTTCCACACTAATACAAGTGCAAAAGTGGTTTACTGCACCAACACAAGTGCGAAAAGTGGTTTTTCAACACTAACACAAGTGCGAAAAGTGTTTTTTCCACACTAATACAAGTGCAAAAGTGGTTTCCTGCACCAACACAAGTGCGAAAAGTGGTTTTTCAACACTAACACAAGTGCGAAAAGTGGTTTTTCAACACTAACACAAGTGCGAAAAGTGGTTTTTCCACACTAATACAAGTGCAAAAGTGGTTTCCTGCACCAACACAAGTGCGAAAAGTGGTTTTTCAACACTAACACAAGTGCGAAAAGTGGTTTTTCAACACTAACACAAGTGCGAAAAGTGGTTTTTCAACACTATCACAAGTGCAAAAAGTGTTTTTTCCACACTAATACAAGTGCAAAAGTGGTTTCCTGCACCAACACAAGTGCGAAAAGTGGTTTTTCAACACGAACACAAGTGCGAAAAGTGGTTTTTCAACACTAACACAAGTGCGAAAAGTAGTTTTTCAACACTAACACAAGTGCGAAAAGTGGTTTTTCCACACTAATACAAGTGCAAAAGTGGTTTCCTGCACCAACACAAGTGCGAAAAGTGGTTTTTCAACACTAACACAAGTGCGAAAAGTGGTTTTTCAACACTATCACAAGTGCAAAAAGTGTTTTTTCCACACTAATACAAGTGCAAAAGTGGTTTCCTGCACCAACACAAGTGCGAAAATTGGTTTTTCAACACTAACACAAGTGCGAAAAGTGGTTTTTCAACAATATCACATGTGCAAAAAGTGTTTTTTCCACACTAATACAAGTGCAAAAGTGGTTTCCTGCACCAACACAAGTGCGAAAAGTGGTTTTTCAACACTATCACAAGTGCAAAAAGTGTTTTTTCCACACTAACGCAAGTGCGAAAAGTGGTTTTTCAACACTATCACAAGTGCAAAAGTGGTTTCCTGCACCAACACAAGTGCGAAAAGTGGTTTCCTGCACGAACACAAGTGCGAAAAGTGGTTTTCAACACTATCACAAGTGCAAAAGTGGTTTCCTGCACCAACACAAGTGTGAAAGGTGGCTTTTCAACACTAAAACAAGTGCAAAAAGTGGTTTTTCAACACTAACACAAGTGCGAAAAGTGTTTTTTCCACACTAATACAAGTGCAAAAGTGGTTTCCTGCACCAACACAAGTGCGAAAAGTGTTTTTTCAACACTAACACAAGTGGGAAAAGTGGTTTTTCAACACTAACACAAGTGCGAAAAGTGGTTTTTCAACACTAACACAAGTGCGAAAAGTGGTTTTTCCACACTAATACAAGTGCAAAAGTGGTTTCCTGCACCAACACAAGTGCGAAAAGTGGTTTTTCAACACTAACAAAAGTGCAAAAAGTGTTTTTTCAACACTAACACAAGTGCGAAAAGTGGTTTTTCCACACTAATACAAGTGCAAAAGTGGTTTCCTGCACCAACACAAGTGCGAAAAGTGGTTTTTCAACACTAACACAAGTGCGAAAAGTGGTTTTTCCACACTAATACAAGTGCAAAAGTGGTTTCCTGCACCAACACAAGTGCGAAAAGTGGTTTTTCAACCCTAACACAAGTGCGAAAAGTGGTTTTTCAACACTATCACAAGTGCAAAAAGTGTTTTTTCCACACTAATACAAGTGCAAAAGTGGTTTCCTGCACCAACACAAGTGCGAAAAGTGGTTTTTCGACACTAACACAAGTGCGAAAAGTGGTTTTTCAACACTAACACAAGTGCGAAAAGTGGTTTTTCCACACTAATACAAGTGCAAAAGTGGTTTCCTGCACCAACACAAGTGCGAAAAGTGGTTTTTCAACACTAACACGAGTGCGAAAAGTGGTTTTTCAACACTAACACAAGTGCGAAAAGTGGTTTTTCCACACTAATACAAGTGAAAAAGTGGTTTCCTGCACCAACACAAGTGCGAAAAGTGGTTTTTCAACACTAACACAAGTGCGAAAAGTGGTTTTTCCACACTAACACAAGTGCAAAAAGTGGTTTTTCAACACTAACACAAGTGCGAAAAGTGATTTCCTGCACCAACACAAGTGCGAAAAGTGGTTTTTCAACACTAACACAAGTGCGAAAAGTGGTTTTTCAACACTATCACAAGTACAAAAAGTGTTTTTTCCACACTAATACAAGTGCAAAAGTGGTTTCTTGCACCAACACAAGTGCGAAAAGTGGTTTTTCAACACTAACACAAGTGTGAAAAGTGGTTTTTCAACACTAACACAAGTGCGAAAAGTGGTTTTTCCACACTAATACAAGTGCAAAAGTGGTTTCCTGCACCAACACAAGTGCGAAAAGTGGTTTTTCAACACTAACACAAGTGCGAAAAGTGGTTTTTCAACACTAACACAAGTGCGAAAAGTGGTTTTTCAACACTAACACAAGTGCGAAAAGTGGTTTTTCAACACTAACACAAGTGCGAAAAGTGGTTTTTCAACACTAACACAGTGCGAAAAGTGGTTTTTCCACACTAATACAAGTGCAAAAGTGGTTTTTCCACACTAATACAAGTGCAAAAGTGGTTTCCTGCACGAACACAAGTGCGAAAAGTGGTTTTTCAACACTAACACAAGTGCGAAAAGTGGTTTTTCAACACTAACACAAGTGCGAAAAGTGGTTTTTCCACACTAATACAATTGCAAAAGTGGTTTCCTGCACCAACACAAGTGCGAAAAGTGGTTTTTCAACACTAACACAAGTTCAAAAATTGGTTTTTCAACACTAACACAAGTGCGAAAAGTGGTTTTTCAACACTAACACAAGTGCGAAAAGTGGTTTTTGAACACTAACACAAGTGCGAAAAGTGGTTTTTCAACACTAACACAAGTGCGAAAAGTGGTTTTTCCACACTAATACAAGTGCAAAAGTGGTTTCCTGCCCCCAACACAAGTACGAAAAGTGGTTTTTCAACACTAACACAAGTGCGAAAAGTGGTTTTTCAACACAACACTATCACAAGTGCAAAAGTGGCTTCCTGCAACCAACACGTGCGAAAAGTGGTTTTTCAACACTAACACAAGTGCAAAAAGTGGTTTTTCCACACTAATACAAGTGCAAAAGTGGTTTTTCAACACTAACACAAGTGCGAAAAGTGGTTTTTCCACACTAATACAAGTGCAAAAGTGGCTTCCTGCAACAACGCGTGCGAAAAGTGGTTTTTCAACACTAAAACAAGTGCAAAAAGTGGTTTCCTGCACCAACACAAGTGCGAAAAGTGGTTTTTCAACACTAACACAAGTGCAAAAAGTGGTTTTTCAACATTAACACAAGTGCAAAAAGTGGTTTTTCAACACTAACACAAGTGCGAAAAGTGGTTTTTCAACACTAACACAAGTGCGAAAAGTGGTTTTTCAACACTAACACAAGTGCGAAAAGTGTTTTTTCGACACTAATACAAGTGCAAAAGAGGTTTCCTGCACCAACACATGTGCGAAAAGTGGTTTTTCCACACTAATACAAGTGCAAAAGTGGTTTCCTGCACCAACACAAGTGCGAAAAGTGGTTTTTCAACACTAACACAAGTGCGAAAAGAGGTTTTTCAACACCAACACAAGTGCGAAAAGTGGTTTTTCAACACTAACACAAGTGCGAAATGTTGTTTTTCAACACTAACACAAGTGCGAAAAGTGGTTTTTCAACACTAACACAAGTGCGAAAAGTGGTTTTTCCACACTAATACAAGTGCAAAAGTGGTTTCCTGCACCAACACAAGTGCGAAAAGTGGTTTTTCAACACTATCACAAGTGCAAAAAGTGTTTTTTCCACACTAATACAAGTGCAAAAGTGGTTTCCTGCACCAACACAAGTGCGAAAAGTGGTTTTTCAACACTAACACAAGTGCGAAAAGTGTTTTTTCAACACTAACACAAGTGCGAAAAGTAGTTTTTCAACACTAACCAAGTGCGAAAAGTGGTTTTTCCACACTAATACAAGTACAAAAGTGGTCTCCTGCACCAACACAAGTGCGAAAAGTGGTTTTTCAACACTAACACAAGTGCGAAAAGTGGTTTTTCCACACTAATACAAGTGCAAAAGTGGTTTCCTGCACCAACACAAGTGCGAAAAGTGGTTTTTCAACCCTAACACAAGTGCGAAAAGTGGTTTTTCAACACTAACACAAGTGCGAAAAGTGGTTTTTCCACACTAATACAAGTGCAAAAGTGGTTTCCTGCACCAACACAAGTGCGAAAAGTGGTTTTTCAACACTAACACAAGTGCGAAAAGTGGTTTTTCAACACTAACACAAGTGCGAAAAGT
The DNA here is from genome assembly GCF_964187855.1 of Myxine glutinosa. Taxonomy (NCBI): domain Eukaryota; kingdom Metazoa; phylum Chordata; class Myxini; order Myxiniformes; family Myxinidae; genus Myxine; species Myxine glutinosa. The sequence goes on along the minus strand of NC_136262.1, from coordinate 50,815,318 downwards.
GGTTTTTCAACACTATCACAAGTGCAAAAAGTGTTTTTTCCACACTAATACAAGTGCAAAAGTGGTTTCCTGCACCAACACAAGTGCGAAAAGTGGTTTTTCAACACGAACACAAGTGCGAAAAGTGGTTTTTCAACACTAACACAAGTGCGAAAAGTAGTTTTTCAACACTAACACAAGTGCGAAAAGTGGTTTTTCCACACTAATACAAGTGCAAAAGTGGTTTCCTGCACCAACACAAGTGCGAAAAGTGGTTTTTCAACACTAACACAAGTGCGAAAAGTGGTTTTTCAACACTATCACAAGTGCAAAAAGTGTTTTTTCCACACTAATACAAGTGCAAAAGTGGTTTCCTGCACCAACACAAGTGCGAAAATTGGTTTTTCAACACTAACACAAGTGCGAAAAGTGGTTTTTCAACAATATCACATGTGCAAAAAGTGTTTTTTCCACACTAATACAAGTGCAAAAGTGGTTTCCTGCACCAACACAAGTGCGAAAAGTGGTTTTTCAACACTATCACAAGTGCAAAAAGTGTTTTTTCCACACTAACGCAAGTGCGAAAAGTGGTTTTTCAACACTATCACAAGTGCAAAAGTGGTTTCCTGCACCAACACAAGTGCGAAAAGTGGTTTCCTGCACGAACACAAGTGCGAAAAGTGGTTTTCAACACTATCACAAGTGCAAAAGTGGTTTCCTGCACCAACACAAGTGTGAAAGGTGGCTTTTCAACACTAAAACAAGTGCAAAAAGTGGTTTTTCAACACTAACACAAGTGCGAAAAGTGTTTTTTCCACACTAATACAAGTGCAAAAGTGGTTTCCTGCACCAACACAAGTGCGAAAAGTGTTTTTTCAACACTAACACAAGTGGGAAAAGTGGTTTTTCAACACTAACACAAGTGCGAAAAGTGGTTTTTCAACACTAACACAAGTGCGAAAAGTGGTTTTTCCACACTAATACAAGTGCAAAAGTGGTTTCCTGCACCAACACAAGTGCGAAAAGTGGTTTTTCAACACTAACAAAAGTGCAAAAAGTGTTTTTTCAACACTAACACAAGTGCGAAAAGTGGTTTTTCCACACTAATACAAGTGCAAAAGTGGTTTCCTGCACCAACACAAGTGCGAAAAGTGGTTTTTCAACACTAACACAAGTGCGAAAAGTGGTTTTTTCCACACTAATACAAGTGCAAAAGTGGTTTCCTGCACCAACACAAGTGCGAAAAGTGGTTTTTCAACCCTAACACAAGTGCGAAAAGTGGTTTTTCAACACTATCACAAGTGCAAAAAGTGTTTTTTCCACACTAATACAAGTGCAAAAGTGGTTTCCTGCACCAACACAAGTGCGAAAAGTGGTTTTTCGACACTAACACAAGTGCGAAAAGTGGTTTTTCAACACTAACACAAGTGCGAAAAGTGGTTTTTCCACACTAATACAAGTGCAAAAGTGGTTTCCTGCACCAACACAAGTGCGAAAAGTGGTTTTTCAACACTAACACGAGTGCGAAAAGTGGTTTTTCAACACTAACACAAGTGCGAAAAGTGGTTTTTCCACACTAATACAAGTGAAAAAGTGGTTTCCTGCACCAACACAAGTGCGAAAAGTGGTTTTTCAACACTAACACAAGTGCGAAAAGTGGTTTTTCCACACTAACACAAGTGCAAAAAGTGGTTTTTCAACACTAACACAAGTGCGAAAAGTGATTTCCTGCACCAACACAAGTGCGAAAAGTGGTTTTTCAACACTAACACAAGTGCGAAAAGTGGTTTTTCAACACTATCACAAGTACAAAAAGTGTTTTTTCCACACTAATACAAGTGCAAAAGTGGTTTCTTGCACCAACACAAGTGCGAAAAGTGGTTTTTCAACACTAACACAAGTGTGAAAAGTGGTTTTTCAACACTAACACAAGTGCGAAAAGTGGTTTTTCCACACTAATACAAGTGCAAAAGTGGTTTCCTGCACCAACACAAGTGCGAAAAGTGGTTTTTCAACACTAACACAAGTGCGAAAAGTGGTTTTTCAACACTAACACAAGTGCGAAAAGTGGTTTTTCAACACTAACACAAGTGCGAAAAGTGGTTTTTGAACACTAACACAAGTGCGAAAAGTGGTTTTTCAACACTAACACAGTGCGAAAAGTGGTTTTTCCACACTAATACAAGTGCAAAAGTGGTTTTTCCACACTAATACAAGTGCAAAAGTGGTTTCCTGCACGAACACAAGTGCGAAAAGTGGTTTTTCAACACTAACACAAGTGCGAAAAGTGGTTTTTCAACACTAACACAAGTGCGAAAAGTGGTTTTTCCACACTAATACAATTGCAAAAGTGGTTTCCTGCACCAACACAAGTGCGAAAAGTGGTTTTTCAACACTAACACAAGTTCAAAAATTGGTTTTTCAACACTAACACAAGTGCGAAAAGTGGTTTTTCAACACTAACACAAGTGCGAAAAGTGGTTTTTGAACACTAACACAAGTGCGAAAAGTGGTTTTTCAACACTAACACAAGTGCGAAAAGTGGTTTTTCCACACTAATACAAGTGCAAAAGTGGTTTCCTGCCCCAACACAAGTACGAAAAGTGGTTTTTCAACACTAACACCAGTGCGAAAAGTGGTTTTTCAACACAACACTATCACAAGTGCAAAAGTGGCTTCCTGCAACCAACACGTGCGAAAAGTGGTTTTTCAACACTAACACAAGTGCAAAAAGTGGTTTTTCAACACTAACACAAGTGCGAAAAGTGGTTTTTCCACACTAATACAAGTGCAAAAGTGGTTTTTCAACACTAACACAAGTGCGAAAAGTGGTTTTTCCACACTAATACAAGTGCAAAAGTGGCTTCCTGCAACAACACGTGCGAAAAGTGGTTTTTCAACACTAACACAAGTGCAAAAAGTGGTTTTTCAACACTAACACAAGTGCGAAAAGTGGTTTTTCCACACTAATACAAGTGCAAAAGTGGTTTCCTGCACCAACACAAGTGCGAAAAGTGGTTTTTCAACACTAACACAAGTGCAAAAAGTGGTTTTTCAACATTAACACAAGTGCAAAAAGTGGTTTTTCAACACTAACACAAGTGCGAAAAGTGGTTTTTCAACACTAACACAAGTGCGAAAAGTGGTTTTTCAAAACTAACACAAGTGCGAAAAGTGTTTTTTCGACACTAATACAAGTGCAAAAGAGGTTTCCTGCACCAACACATGTGCGAAAAGTGGTTTTTCCACACTAATACAAGTGCAAAAGTGGTTTCCTGCACCAACACAAGTGCGAAAAGTGGTATTTCAACACTAACACAAGTGCGAAAAGAGGTTTTTCAACACCAACACAAGTGCGAAAAGTGGTTTTTCAACACTAACACAAGTGCGAAATGTTGTTTTTCAACACTAACACAAGTGCGAAAAGTGGTTTTTCAACACTAACACAAGGGCGAAAAGTGGTTTTTCCACACTAATACAAGTGCAAAAGTGGTTTCCTGCACCAACACAAGTGCGAAAAGTGGTTTTTCAACACTATCACAAGTGCAAAAAGTGTTTTTTCCACACTAATACAAGTGCAAAAGTGGTTTCCTGCACCAACACAAGTGCGAAAAGTGGTTTTTCAACACTAACACAAGTGCGAAAAGTGTTTTTTCAACACTAACACAAGTGCGAAAAGTAGTTTTTCAACACTAACACAAGTGCGAAAAGTGGTTTTTCCACACTAATACAAGTACAAAAGTGGTCTCCTGCACCAACACAAGTGCG